>NC_060149.1:832202873-832505903 GCF_021461385.2 Schistocerca piceifrons | reverse complement strand
TCTCACCATTTCTGGGTCTGGCCGCACACCTTCGTTTGACATAAAGTATATAAGTATTTTGATTTCTTTTGCTCCAAAGAGACACTTTCTTGGATTAAGTTTCAGTCCGCCTTGGCACTTAATAACGGCCCTCAGTCTTTTTATGTGTTCATCAAATGTCTCTGAGAACACTATAATGTCATCTAAATAACAAAGACACATCTTCCACTTCAAGTGACTTAGAAGATTATCCATCATCCGTTAAAAAGTTGCGCGGTTCCAGACTGAAGCGCCTAGAACCGCTCTGGCACAACGGCCGGCCTGGAATACTTCCCAGCTTGTGAGCTTCTCCTCATTGGTCTCATACCACTGCTTGGCAGTGCCCTCCAAGTAGAAAAATACGTTAGCCAAACACACGATGTCATCCCATTTGTTAAGATTAGCTATACGCTCATACACTTTCAGCCACTTGTTTGGATCTTGGCCATCGTCACCAGAGAACCTGGAAGGATGTGTCATGTGGTGGCACACAGTTGATGTGACCGTAACGTCCTCTTCTTCTGTCTCCGATAGATTGCGATTTGCTGAATCTGGCTCGAACTCGGGTTTCTTGCCACGTAAACGGCGGCTCTGTCGTGGCCTGATGGGAGCCACTGTATTGTCGATAATGTGCGCTATCACAACTTCCAATACCCAGCGCCTCCACCAGAATCATGTCACGTAGAAGAAGGCGTAATTAGATGAATGATGAACACTAACTTCACTAAACGAAGGTTTATTCAGCATTTGCACATACAAAAGTGCGGAGCGAACTGCCTCCGGCCAGAACACATACGGTATATATACAGTTACAGAACATTCCAGTACAATGATTCTTGACATTTTTTGATACTTCTAGAATGTACTCGAACCGAATATAGAAATTAAAATTTAATACCTCAGGTGAGTTTTGAATTCACGACCTTCCATGGAACAGTCTAGTATCATAACCACTACACTACAGTGACTGTGCTACTTACAAGGGAACCTCCCCATCGCTCCCCCCTCAGATTTAGTTATAAGTTGGCACATTGGATAGACCTTGAAAAACTGAACACAGATCAATCGAGAAAACAGGGAGAAGTTGTGTGGAACTATGAAAAAACATTAGTAAAATATACAAACTTAGTAGTCCATGCGAAGATAGGCAACGTCGAGGGAGTCTAGGTGCGGCGTGGTCCCGTGGTTAGCGAGAGCAGCTACGGAACGAGAGGTTCTAGGTTCAAGTCTTCCTTCGAGTGAAAATTTTAATTTTTTATTTTCAGTTTATGTGACAAACTCTTATGTTTTCATCACTATTTTGGGAGTGATTATCACATCTACAAGAAAATCTAAATCGGGCAAGGTAGAAGAATCTTTTTACCCATTCGCTAAGTGTACAAGTTAGGTGGGTCGACAACATATTCCTGTCATGTGACGCACATGCCGTCACCAGTGTCGTATAGAATATATCAGACGTGTTTTCCCGTGGAGGAATCGGTTGACCTATGGCCTTGCGAGCAAATGTTTTCGTTTCCCAGTGGAGAGGCACGTCCTTTCGTCTACTAATCGCACGGTTTTGCGGTGCGGTCGCAAAACACAGACACTAAACTTATTGCAGTGAACAGAAACGTCAATGAACGAACGAACAGATCATGACTTTGCGAAAATAAAGAAAGTAAAATTTTCAGTCGAGAGAAGACTTTAACCAAGGACCTCTCGTTGTGCAGCTACTCACGCTAACCACGGGACCACGGCGCTGCTGTGGTCGCACTCTCCTTGGTGTTGCTTATCTTACATATGGACTACTCAGTTTGAATATTTTACTAATTTTTTTCACGGTTCCACAGAACTTCTTCCTGTTTTCTCGATTGATCTGTGTTCAGTTTTTCAAGGCCTATCCACTGTGCCAACTTATAACTAAATCTGAGGGGGGTGCGATGGGGAGGTTCCCTTGTTAGCTGCTTCTGCGACAATATTGTTGACGGTGTCGTTTTCATAGAGCGTTTAACGGCATTAATAACTGTCGTCCCCTACGAAAATAAATCTGACTAGCTCTGAGTATTTAGTCCGCATGTAGTACAGTGCTGGAGATTTAGGTCAAATCTGAGCAGCCATCCGAATAGAGACAGCTTGCTAGCCACAGTCCGGGGAAATTCTCACAGGGGACAGCTTAATTTGTGGTCTGAAGACCCTAATTGTGTGGGTCAGGACAATGCCTTGGAGAGCCACTAGTCGCATAGGCTGGCATTCATCAGGCAAGTGTTGTTGAATTAATGGCACCGCATTTGGACGCCCCCCTGGCTTTTCGAAGAATCCATGTTGGCCCAGGTGGGCAGGCATTGGCAAATTGACCTCAGCAATGAGGGCTAACTAGAAAGCTGGGACTGTGTGGAATCTGTATTTTTCTTTACGTAGTGCCGTATTCAGTCAAAATGGTCGCATGCGGTGCTGGCTGCAGGCAGCATGATGGTGGAAAAGGAATGGTGTGAGGCTGACCGGAAAGTTGGATTAGACCTTACTTGGCTCATGAGAGTACAAAACTCGTGTTTGGAACGGAATGTCAGCCGTGCTTTGTAAAGAACCGGTGGGCCTACAATCTGTCGCCTGGCTAAGGTTTTGAGAACTGCAGAAAGTAGCATAAAGAACGAATACTGGATAGTGACTAAAAAGGGGAACTCGAGTGGGAAATCGGACGCTGTTTTCTGAGAGATGCAAGTGCGGGTGCTTCTCACATTGGTTATCATAGAAACGTTTTTCAATCGTGGGGGACTGTTGCTAAATGATTAAAACATTTCTATCTTGGGAAAACAGGAGAATGGCTAGCGGTCAAACTAACTTTTCCAGAGGGAACGGGGTAAGTTTTGATATGATGTTTGCCTTTGGGAGAGCCGACTGATAAACATTTTCTATGGAAAACAAGTGTGTCTTTGTGGAGTTCTGTGAAGAGAGGATTTTGCAAGTTTACCCTTGGAACTTGGACCTGGACTCGAGGCTAGGAGGTAGTCAGATATTTCTTAAGACACGTTTTGAGACTGCAATATTGAGATGGGGCTCTCATCTAGCATCAGACAGGAGCCCTGCGTGGCAAGATGATACATGCAATCTGTGGAGAGGTCATATGGTAATATCTTGCTACCAAGGCAAAGGGGAGATGAGAAAGATCAGGAAAATGTAGGCATTTTTCGGCGATTTATGGGATCTTGTTACAGAATTGCACTATGTAATTGGTGCTTGCTAGCAATTCAGACCCTCTGGGGTATTTCCATACGATATCCTAAACCTGGCGGCAGATCGAAGCAATCGTCATGTCCTCAGCGGATTGTGCACTTGTTCTTTTTTTACGACGACTTACGAATTGCCGACATGATCCTTTTCTAACATTTCCATTGCTCAGCAGCCCTTGATTTCACATCTTAGTCTGTGGGGAGTCACATGCATCTCGATAGGGCTCAGCTCATGCAAATCAAAGCGGCAACCATGAGCAGGTTGGTGTCATATTAAATTGGCACTATTTCGATTTCTTTCCATTAGGTAAGCCTCTGATTACTTCAAATTTTTTCTGGTTTCATTAAATTGCTTATTATGTAACGTTTTTCCGTTTGGTGTCTGATGTTTGCTTCACTTACAGTTCTGGTTGATGTGATACTGTTAGTATTTCAAACATACTGGAAAATGCGAAATTTTGTTTTCTATAAATTTCTGAATGAAGAACTGAACACTGAACGGTTAGCGGGAAGATCAATTAAGATTTGCTCAGAAGAAAGAGAGGAGAGTTTAATAGTAATTGTCAGTATATTCGTAAAGTGGTGTAAGTAATCTAAGTTGCTAGCACCTTTTGGTATAATCTATGTGCTTTCCTTTTTATTCTTTCTTTTAATAGGCTGATGTTTGTGTGTGTCTGATCCACATATATTGTTCATACTGCATGATTGGGTATTAAAATTTTGGAAGCGTTTCTTTTGATGTGTGTTGTGTATGTTTGTAGATTTGATGAGGACACATTTTAAATTGGAATAGATGTGACAAGGATCACTGTTCTTTTGAATTAAATTAATAACGAATGCTGTCACAGAGGAAATAGGTTGAAAAAAGGGAAGTTGCAGAAGTGGGCAAGGCAGTAACCTATCTAGTACAAAACATGGAGACTGTAGGGCATGGTAGCGATTCTTGTCTCCAGAAAAGAGAGGAAAATGTGTAGAGTAGAACTGGGAGGAATGTGAATCAGAGTATGGGTGTGTTTCAGTATTCAGATACGGGCATGTTTTCAGCAATTTCTGACATAGGAGCTAGCGTTAGGCATAATACAGCAGAACCTGATGGCACTCAATTGAGTCAACCTTCAGATCATCACAAAATCCAGATGAAGAAGAAGAAGAAGAGGAGGAGGAGGTGCGCTCATTATTCGTTTTTCTAAAAGGATTGCGACAAGAGATCCTACGAATCACGAAAGGAGACGAAAGAAATATTGGTAAAACCGAAGCAACCGTTTGAAGGAATTGGGCTGCAACTGGAGAAAATTCCGCTGATGCACCAAGAGATCATTAATATTTAGTGTCAGCAAAATGAGCCAGAAAACCACATTGAAAGTGTGTAAAAATGTGTAAACGTGATAGAAGAAAGATTAAAATCAGACAGCAGAAGACATCAAACATCTGTTATGTGAAGCAACAGGTCAGCTTAAGGTTCACAAATGGGAAATAATTAAATAAGGAATGAGGGACGTGGATGAGGAATCAGTATGCATATCGGAAGTGCAATTACTTCTTGTGTTCAAGAAGCAGCAAAAAATACTGAATAAACATCAGCAAAGGATGGGCGAGCACTTAGCAAAAGATGTGGAAGTTTTAAAACAAAGGCAGTTGACTTGTTTGCCTGGCACAGAGATGATGGCTGCAAGAATTACAGCAAGCTATGCACTAAGAGCGGTGCGTGTGGTATCAGATGAGGTATTCCGGGATGAAGTGTTGCGAAGTCAGGCTCTTCTGTATCGTAAAGAGTATAAGAAGGGCAACACCTGGGCATTTACAATGTCACCAGAGACTGAAGAGTTTTTTAACAAGTACTACCTGTGAGTACACAAGTTTCAAGTTGTTAAGAATAATCACAACACTCTGCACCCAAAGTCTTATATGGAACAATTTGACCATTGTTTTCCGCTTTCTAGGCCATTGATGCTCCATCTGGAATTCATCTGCAGACATCTTGAAGGCAAAACAGCTACAAGGATGCATACAAATGCATTGCAATTTACATCGTACAAACAGTCTTATTTAACTGTTGATCAAAGAATGTTCAGGCAAGGGAAAAGGCAAAAATAATCATGGGACATGACCTGGAGGCATCTGGAATTCCGAGTGCAGTGAAAATTTTAGACGACATGTTGAAGAAGAACCTGTTCCTGTATATTGTGTATAGCCCTTCCGAAATAACATAATTTTGCTATCAGAGACCACCTGTGAAATACCAACAGATTGTGGCAGTACGTTGTGGTGAAGCGTTTAGGAGCTTACTACTGGAGCTGGAATTCCTCTTTGGAGGAGACTACATTTGGAACAAGCGGTACAAACCAGGGCGTAATATTCCTGCACAACACGCTGCCAGCGTGAATCACGCCCCCTAAGGGCGGCAGCGCCACCGGAAAGAGAGACACGTACTTCAGTAACCGTGCACAAGCAGAAGTTGGCAGCTGCAAGTTGTTAAGTCAGTCCGAGTCTTGCTACGGAGTTCCTTCAGAATGTTCTTCATGTCTTCAAGTCTTCAATTCGTCGACGGAGATAGAAATAGTGGCTGACAGACAGTGGTTAGTCTTCAGTGGAAACAGAACAGTGAACAGAATTATCGTGTATGGACAGAAAGCGTCTGCCTAGAGATTTAACTGACTACTGTTGGTTTGGAACTGTTCTTAGAAAAGTACATCAAGACAGAACATTAGTTTTCTTCTGTATTTATTTCAGAGAACATTATTTAGTTTGTGTTCATGGAATTGTAGTCAACACAGGACAGGTAGACTAAACCATCATTCTGCAATAATTGCTGTAACCAGCGTTACCAGAGTTGAGTAACATATTTTTCTGTTCACTATTCTGTGTTCCTTTCGTGTGTGTGTGTGTGTGTGTGTGTGTGTGTGTGTGTGTGTGTGTGTGTGTGTTGCCGCTTGAACAAATACAGAAATTGCACTTTGTAATGTATTTGGGATTCTGGGTACGATGTCGCAACGTGAAGCACGTGTCAAATACGAAGAATTGTTGTTGGACATGTGTCTGTTACGTAATATTTCCTGAAAACGGCGTGGGAAGGTGCAACAAAAGTATTCGGACAAAGGCGGACAACGTGTGAGAGAGGGTGAAGAGACTGCAGTGTGTCCGACATTTCCGCGAGATGATAGCGATGATTAGTAAACACGTATCGCGAGCCTGTGCAGGTCGACGACGGGACGCAGAGGGAAGTGTTCTACGTTCGAGCAAAGGCAACTTGTCGTTTATCATCACGCGAAGGGGAAAACCTGCAGGGAAATTACCGCAATAGTGAACATGAAGAAAAGTACAGTTCACGACATTATTAAACGTTTCGAGAAAGAAGACCGATTGGAATTCCGTTGCAGTACAGGACGGCCACGGACATTTTCACAGACAGATGAACGTGTGATTGTGTGAAAGGTACAACAGAATGCGAAAATATCTGCCACACGAATTGCAAGTGAGGTGGAAGGAGACATTGGTATAAAAGTTCATCCCGAACAATGGTGTGGGTGATATAGTGTTCATTGATGATACGATGAACAAGGAAGCGTATTTGAATATACTGCGAGGACATTTGAAGCAGAGTGCACGACATCTCGGTATTGCGGACAACTTTCATTTTTATCAGGATAATGATCACAAGCATGCGGCGCATATTGTACAAATGCGGTTGCTCTTCAGTTGCCCGAAAGTATTGCACTCCCCTCCCCAATCACCAGACCTTAACCCAATCGAACATTTGTGGGATAAATTGATACGGATCCTCCGCGCGGACAACATCTATACGAAGGAGACCTTGAAAGAGAAACTGCGCCAAGAATGGGAAAATATAGGCCCAGATTTCACGAAAAAACTCGTGGAAAGTATGCCTAGTAGATTGGAGGAGGTATTGAGAATGTGGACCCACAAGGTATTGACATTTTCGTCGTACAACTTATGAACATTTATCGGACAGTGTCCGAATACTTTTGCAGCAGCAGGGTGTGCAGGATGTTGCATTTTTCTGTTATTTATGTTTTGGAAACGAAATAAAACAATAATTCTTTTGTAATTAATGTTGTTACGCATATATATTGCTAATAAATATGTTTGGGTTTCATAGTCAGTGTTTCTCGAGTACTCATTGTGAAACTTCCCACTGTCCGAATACTTTTGCGACTGAGTGTATTTCAGCGACAGCGAGATTTTCATGAAAGTGGACGCCCCCAGTCCACCACAACTGAAGCTCAGGTGAAACAGATTATGAAACAAATAAAAACCACTGCGTTTTGAGTTTTTGCCATTGCATTATGGTACACTCAGCGCACGAGGAACCGTGAATGTCGAGGTGCAGAGGACTAAATTCCAGAAATCTTGTGGAACACATCCCATTTGCAACATTAAACCCTCCACTAAATGAATTTCATAAGATGAGACAACAAGCGTAAGCTGAATTACTATGGGGAGTAACCTAGTATAAGTATCTAAATTCATTTCTAAATCTGAGAAAATAGTTTAAATAGAAGGTAAACAACCATGTTTTTTGTAAGGTGAGAAAGTGCTGCACATAATTGTGGTGGAGTAGCATTCTTGATCATGGGACAGCATTTTTTGGAGTGTTGTGCGTCAGTGGTTTCGTCCAAGTAAGTAATAATGTTTTATCGAGGAATCCCATTCCCCTTTTAACTTTTTTGAATGTATGGTGGAGTAGGCACCACAAGAAAGTAAATACAATAGATAAAATTGTGGTAATGGCAAATCCATGTCAAACGAGGATTTATTAAAGATAGAATCTCATGAACTATGTGAAGATATTCATTGCTGTTTGCGACAGGAGCGGGTTACAAAAGGACACATAGACAATTAGAACACTATTCACACAGCGATATGTAAAACACACGTTTTCGTTTACACGACGGATTTTTGGTCATAGGATCTTATTTTGTTATGTCTGTAGTTGGTAGAGAAAGATTTTTGTAATCTGCTAGAAAATTCCTTCTCCTGCACGTTATTAGATGGAGATCGCAGACAAGAGAGCAGCAGGCTGGAAGGAAACAGTAAAGCGGCCAGCAGTCAGAAAAGGAAGTCTGTACTAGCTTATTAAAGATGTTTGATGTTTCTTTGTGTTTTGTAGATCGTGGAGAATATGATCAGATACAAGGAGTACCGAAAGAGGGAGTGTGGAACAATCCCACCATGCTCGGAAATTAAAAGAATGATATATCAGAGGCAACGACAGATGGAATAAGACAGGAATTAAAGATAGTAATTAATGAAGATGTGATTGAAGAAAATTTATACTGATCATAATTTGTTTTTATGTCAATGTGTTTTCTTTTGTTGTGAAATTATGTGAATGAGGTGTATGAGAAGGTATGCTGTGGATACTGTGTCAACTAAATGTTAAATATAGTTTCATAGCTTCTTTGATTTCTTTCTTTGTGCTTTTCTTAGGGAGGGGGGAAGCATGAGGAATGTCATCTTAGGAGAAACCTTAGTTGCACCAATGCATTTAAAGGATTAGACAGTATGCAGCTATTAAGGAACCAATGCAAACGAAGGGTGAGGAACTAACGACTTCTAGTAACTACTTTTTCAGAGTGAGCTTAACTCTAAGACAGTGCAAAAAAACTTATAAAAATAATCTGAATACTCATTTTTATGAAATAAAGTATAGTGCGGAGGTAAGTTTATATTAAGAGTTTGTAAATTCTTTTCTTTTTATTTCGATTAGTGGATAAATTAATTGAAAAGTTATACTCTGCTAATTCTGTACATAATAATAATAATGCGTGTGGCTCGGCCTGTATCCCCACCTGCAGGGAGCCCGGCCACCTGGCGAAAGTCTTTTTATCTGACTCCACTTCCGAGACTTGCGTGTCGGTGAGAATGAAATGGCGATGAAGACAACACAACACCCAGTTCCCGAGCGGAGAACATCTACGGCCTGGCCGGGAATTGAACCTAGGCCCGCGCATGGCTTCCCCCATATTGCCCGCTCAGCTATGAAAGTGAACACTTTTGTACATAAATAAATAGGACAGTTGATATGGCAGCCTACATTGCTGAAATTAAAGAGATGGATGAGTTTTGCTTAAATTTCAAATATCGTTCTATTAGAGATACATTCATTTGAAGTCATGCGCGAAAAAACGGGCTAACCCTATAACGTAGAAGCTTAGAGATAAGTTGATGGTGTTGAGACAGCAACGTGCCACAAATGGCTGGTTACTGTCTCAACACCATCAACATTTGTCTTCAAATAACAGCCACTATCTCCAACCATGTCATCATATAACAGAATTGCATTAGAGATAAGTGTTGCCATCTGTTTCTGGCTACGGGAACTATCAAAACTGACGTTGGTTTCATCCCTAAATATCATTTAGGGATGAGACCAATGTCAATTTTGATAGTACCAGATGCCAGAAACAGATGTCAACACTTTTCTCTAAGTGTTTACATTTGAGGGTTAGCCCATTTTTCCGCGCATGTCTTCATTTGTACTTCTGATATACGTAGAAGTTAGTAATTGTTATGACAAGACCTGTCCAGGTACGGCATGCACAGATGGCAGAGAAGAGGGCAGCAGGTAACTGAATGGCAGAGGAACTAAATGGGCCAGCCTCGCTACGGCGAGACTTCTGATCAGACCGGACAGCTGCGCAAGCAAAAGTGGACAGTTGGGATAACGGAGGGCGCTAAGCGAACAGCGATTCCACCGTTCTGCCATCCAGAAAGGATTGTGCACGGAAACACCAACGATCTGCAAGGAACAGGGAACACGCACCGCGCTGGGCGTATCACAAGAAATCAAAGTCCGGGTAGGTGCAGCAAAGAGCACTGGAAGACCACCGCCAATTGGAGCAGTAATCTGCAGAGTAGCTGTTGGTAATCCCATGCAAGCACAGAATATGAACACTGACGATATCTCTGTATGCTTTCCAAGATGGAGGCCGTCTCGGTAGCCCGTTAACGTCCGCTCCGATCGTATAACGCATTTATGTTGGAAAGTGTCATCCACTAACTTTCGCGCTCGACTGGCTAGTGCATGTAGTGCCATTGAAGATGCTGTGAGTGCAGTCAGCGTGGTTGATATTGCGGTCATAACAGACGTACAAATACTCTTGGTGATTTTCGCCTGTGTGTAATAGTTGTTATTCCGCGGCTCGCGTCGTGGCTCACCAAGTCGCCTTGCGCGTCAGTTGGCGTAACGCCAGCGCGACTTACATCAGCAATAGCGGCAACATCGGTATCAGCTGACGCACCACCGGCCACAGGGGACATCGGCTTCAATGGCGGAGGAGGCGTGCGACGTCAGCGACTGCAGAAACAGCAGACGCGTCAGCAACAACGGCGTCTGTATGTGAGTAGCAACGAGCAAAGTAGCAACAGGGACGCGAAACGTCATTCAGCCGGCGTGTGACTTTTTTGTGCCCCGTCTTTTACAAAAATAGAAGTGATCTTTGTTCCCAACACCTCGCATTGCGAAGAATTCGGGACGCGCACTTTGTGCCTCTCTGACTGCGCTGTCTCCATATCCACGCGAAAGTGTGGATACTGGAGAAAACTAATTGGTCTCTGTTGGCGACAGCCGCCGCTGGTCCTTGTAGCGACAGCGGATTACCAAAACTAGTAATCACGGTTATTTCAGAAGGAAAAAAGAACGACAGCACACCAAGCGGCAGAAAAACGGCTGCTATAAAACAAAGTACCTGTGCTGAAATGGCATCGTCGGGAATACCAGATGCGTCCACTGCGGAAAAGATCGCCTTAGTCGACGGTATTCCTACGGAACTTCGAAGCGAACTCAGAGCTAAAATAGCCTTAACAGCTATACCAGCACTAGTGAAAACTAAAATTAGGGCACTCATCATCACTCAAACAAAATTAGAAGCGCAGACTGAGGAGTTAAGTAAGGAAAATGAGCGTTTACGTAAAGAATTAGCTAACGCCAATGCACAAGATGCGCTGGAATGAATTCACCTTCTGGAATCAGAAATAACCGATCTCATATCAGAAAATCAAAGTTTAAAAACAGAAAGTAAGTCTACTTCACTGCCCCTTGCAGCCGCTGGCTCAGCTTCAAAACCGAAGAGCAAAGTAGAAGAACGCATACAGCAAGCCAAATCAAAACAATCAAATATTTTCTTCAAATCGGAAAGCAATCAAGACGCCAAGGCCGTAGGTGAAACAATCAATAAAACAATCAATCCCAGACAAGACAACGTAAAAATAAAAGCAATCAGATCCACAGCAAATACAGCCATCTAAGAAACGGAAGCACAAGCAGATACATCATGGTAAATCGTAGAAAAGATAGTCCAGCTGAAAGATATTAGACGTGAAGAGCCAAGGAAATTCCGATTTCTCCTTGCAGTCTATCAGGTCGCAACTACTCTAACTGATCAGGACTTCTTGGAGGAACTATATGAGATCAACATAAGTGAACACATATCTAAGGAGGAGTTTTATGAGAAAGTCTAAAAGAAGTTCACCGAGCGAGGTGGCGCAGTGGTTAGACACTGGACTCGCATTCGGGAGGACGACGGTTCAATCCCGCGTCCGGCCATCCTGATTTAGGTTTTCCGTGATTTCCCGAAATCACTCCAGGCAAATGCCAGGACGGTTCCTTTGAAAGGGCACGGCCGACTTCCTTCCCCTTCCTTGCCTAATCCAATGAGACCGATGACCTCGCTGTCTGGTCTCCTTCCCCAAACAACCCAACCCAACCCTCTAAAAGAAGTTCAAAACAGGTATACAAGGTAAATGAACAGTTAATAATGTCCTTGAAGTCACTCCAAGGGTTCGTTTTCTGATACTCCAAAAGGAAATAGTTTATATTCAGTTCGAGTCCTTGTACATAAAAGATTTTGAGGCTGTTCAGAAACGCTTCAAATGCTGGGGCCTAGGTCACCCGCCAAAACGTTGCAATAAAGAACCATTCTGTGGAAAATGTACGAAACCAGGCCACAAGAAGTCAGAATGCCGAGAGGAAGCCACAGCTGGGTGTATACCACGCAAATATAGAAACAGGACATGTGATAAGGCAGGGGAGCTGACTGTCCTACCTACAAGCGATTGAACGAGAGGCAAATAGAGCGTACTGAATATGACATTATCAACAACATTCACTAACAAGGAGTACGCAGCGCGGGCTAGTCGCGCTGTCTGAGGCGCCTTGGGCGGCTCCCCCGTCAGAGGTTTGAGTCCTCCCTCGGGCATGGGTGTGTGTGTTTTCTTTAGCGTAAGTTAGTTTAAGTTAGATTACGTAATGTGTAAGCCTAGATACCGATGACCTCAGCAGTTTGGTCCCGTAAGAACTTACCACAAATTTCCAATTTCCAAGGAGTACAACGACAACGGTCAGACAATGAAGCCATCCTTAAACAGAGGTATAGATATGCAGAGAAACACTATATGCAAGCGCGAACAAAGTCGCCATCAACTAAAAAAGAGATTGGCGGTGTGCAGTCGCTTGGCCACAACTTGTGTGTATAGAACAATTAACAGATCTAGAAGCGAACAATCTTACGGCGCTGCTAACGTGAGACATAATACAGCAAAGATATTCTAACATTACTGATTTGGTAGACGCCATGTGTCCTCAGGGAGCCATTGACCACCACGTAGGAAGGCAGATAAAACACGATATGCTCCAGTGGACGATCTTCCAGACCGGACTTCTGCTACGAGTAGAAGACTTGGAAGAGGACATTTTTCTACCATTGTAGAGGGGAATTTAACAAAACAATGAAAATAAACACAAAAGGATGCCTAGGGCACCTCAGTCATACCAACAACACTGAAAAACAACGAACAGATATACATACTGACATACCAGTGCAAGAAACACAAAAAGATACGACATCTGCTAACAGTTCACTAGGTTAAAATACATCATTAAAACTACATTCAGAATATGACTCTAGCAAATGCAGACCGTACATAAAGCCCGTACGTTTTACGTATGGTGGCAGCACAGACGGCACAGACACACAGGGAAATAGCCACAAAGGAAACACTCAGGTGCCAAATCACCTCGAGATGGGCAAACAATATTCCAAAAACAGAGATACTGAAAGTCCGATGCGAAATACGAACCATCTACCTAATAATACAGTTAAAAATACTTCATCCATACACATTTCCCAGTTTACACAGACAACAGGGGGAAGACAAATGTCAGGATGTTTCACAGGACACACACAGAAACCCCACACAACACAATAATAACATAATTGATTATAAAAATATGTTTCCCTACAACAGAACTGACCGACAGAATGACAGGACAGAAAACCTGTCAAACGACCATCGTGAGGCCTTCGCACTCTTAGGAGAAGCATGCGCACGAAGCGGTGAAGGTTTGGCTCTGAGCACTATGCGACTTAACTGCTGTGGTCATCAGTCCCCTAGAACTTAGAACTACTTGAACCTAACTAACCTAAGGACATCATACACATCCATGCCCGAGGCAGGATTCGAACCTGCGACCGTAGCGGTCGCGCAGTTCCAGACTGTAGCGCCTAGAACCGCTCGGCCACTCCGGCCGGCGCGGTGAAGGTTTAAACATAGATGAAGTTTATAAGGATTTCGTCAGGGCGCATGGGCGCGTTTATTACGACTATAAAGAGACAGCACCTAAGTAAACTGCCATAAGAGCACTTTGGTAAGAATGGAACTGGCTAGACTTCTGAACGAGGTACAGGCAGACATAATTTGTCTCCAAGAGCTATACAAGCGTGACGGGAGACTTCCAAGCCTTCCCAAGCATATCATAACAATTACCGGGATCCAGAATGTCAAGGCTGAAATTGTAGTAGCGCACATAAATTACACAGTCACAAAAATAACACAACGTTGTTCTAAACATGTATACACAGCTGAAATTACGCATGGACTAGAATCTTGGATTACACTAGTCTGCATGGTGTCAGATGACTGAAAATTAATATGTGATACTACCTCAACTTTTTACAATGATTCATAAACTTTTTTCAGTCTTTCGCTATCACGTACAGTTTTGCCACAATTCAAAGGTGTGTTCCTATGACGGTAGAAATGGTTCAAATGGCTCTGAGCACTATGGGGCTTAACATCTGAGGTCATCAGTCCCCTAGAACTTAGAACTACTTAAACCTAGCTAACCTAAGGACATCACACACATCCATGCCCGAGGCAGGATTCGAACCTGCGACCGTGGCAGTCGCGCGGTTCCGGACTGAAGGGCCTAGAACCGCTCGGCCACAACGGCCTTTGACCGTAGTTTATGCGTATAGTTGGAGGGAAATTTCTCAATACGGGCCTGTATACCTTTAGGTTGTTACACCTGTTGATGATAGTTGTTACTGTGTGAAGCTGAAAGTGTTGCTTATCTGACAGGCTTGTATTACCAGTGCCATATTGTGATTATTCTGTATAATTAATATAGTATTAATAAAACACTTCACCTACTGTTGATTATTACTACAATGTCAACACGCAAGTGTGTGAAGAACATAAACATGTTCTGTTACATTTTTGGGAATTTTGCAGTGACTAGATAGACTGTGAGTAAAAAGATTATCATGCTTATTTTAAAATGAAGCTTGGTGACAAGAACAAGGGATGGGTGCCAGAGACAGTTTGCCATATTATGTGGAAAGGTTAAGATTGTAGACAAACGGAAAGAAAATATGCATGCCATTTGTGATTCCAATCGTGTGGAGGGAGCCTAAAATCACCTTAATGACTGTTACTTCTGCTTAGTTAATGTTCAGGGATGCACTTCGAAAAATAAGAGACAAATTGTGTATCCAGGCATTGATTCAGCCATTAGGTCAGTTTGCACATGGAGGAGATCTGATTGCTCCTCTTCCTCCAGGTGTTGTAGAGGATGTGGCCGCAGATGATGAAGAAAATGAAGTTGACGCAATTACCGAAGACGATAGTGATGTCTACCAGCCTGAATGCGACTTTACTCCATAGCTGTTCTCTCGGATTGAACTACTTGGCTCCCGGTTAAAAAGTAAGAATCTTCTGGAATCAGGAACACATTACTCGTTATACAGACATGGAGAGAAAGAATTAGTTCATTTATTCTGACAGAACGAGTTACTGAACTTCTATGGCATTGAACATGAGCCTACACAGTAGAGACTTTTCTAGGCTCGTCAATGAGGAGTCTGAAAGGCGTGTTACTGCAAAATGGAAACGTGTATGGGTCCATTCTTGTGGCCCGTTCAGTACAAATGAAAGCGATGTATGAGAACATGAAGATACTATTAACAGGTATCCAGTATGAGGAACACACCCAGCTTATCTGCGGTGCCTTCAAAGTTATCGGAATACTATTAGGACAACAAGCTGGGTTCTGAAAAATGCCTTGCTTTCTATGTGAATGAGACAGTCTGGCAAGGCAAAAACATTGGAGTGTGAAACTTTGGCTAGAGAGGAGAAATTTTGTGCCTGTAACTAAAAATATCCTGCACGAAGCGCTTGTAGAACAAAAGAGGCCTTGCTTCCATCTCTACAAACAAAATTCGGTTTGATAAAGTAATTTCTAAAGGTTCTACCACAGGATGGACCCTGCGTCAAGTATCTTTCCAAAGAAATTTCCTTTCATCACACGAACAAATTGAAAGCTGGAATTTTTTTTAGTCCTCAAATAAAGAAATTCACGAAGGATGAAGATTCGGAGAAGACAATGAAGAAAAGAGAAAAAGGTCTATGACCGCCTTCCGATCAGTTACTGAGAACTTACTATGCAGTAACAAAGATCCAAATTACGAGGCCATTGTTGACAAAAGTTGCAGAATTTCAAGAAGATGGAATGTAACATGAGTGTGAAAGCCCACTTTCTACACTCACATGTCAACTACTTTCCGAAAAATTTATATTGAAGAGCAGAGTGAACTTTACACCAAGAGATTAAGGAGATGGAGAGAAGGTACCAGCGGCACTGGACAACAGCTGTGATAGCCGACTACTTGCGGATGTTGAAGAAGGTCAGTCATATCAGTAAGGAAGCCAAAGAAGAGAGTTTAAAATTTCTGGAACACTGTTGACTTCTTATTTTACACGAGGTAGTTACGAAACAAATTAGGGGGGTTCTGTGTTGTTTTTTTAAATATATTTCATTTTTTTAATGTGTTTTGTTCACTAACTCATCTTGTGTGAATTTGTGTTGGAATATATTTGTGGACTCAGAAGTGAAAATCGTCAAAATATTACTTCTTATTTTGAGAAAAAACCTGACGTGATAGACAAAAACGGTAGTTATATCTAAAATCAGCATAAAATCGATTCAATAGCACTTACTTTCAACACATCGTCTGACAAAAAGTTTTAAAATGCGGACTAGTGTTATCACATCCATGTATGCACAGTATTCATATGACATGGAGCCTTTTACTGACTAAATAAGAGATATAGCACAATTTCTTATGGACGAAAGATTACTCATACTTCAATGCATGGTCGACTCTATGGCACGCAGGCAGAACAGACTATAGGAGACAAACCGTAGTTGACATAATAAATGAATGCAGCTTCTTTGTTCTAAACAAAGCAGGATAAACACCTGCATACTACAACAGTGCAGGAGGATCCAGCAACATTGACATCTCAGTAGCAAATGCGAAGTCCACTGTCAACAAATGGGAAGTACTATAAAAAACACAGATAGTGACCACAACGCCACACTAATCCACACAAACACATACACAAACACGAACACACAAACTTCACATGAACAAAAACAACGACTTCTTCTAAATACGGGTGACTGGCAAAAATTAAGGGACGTGGTTGAATTTTCCCTCCATACAGTCAATGGTAGCATAAGCTATACAACTCACATTCTGGCGGACCTACTCCAAAAAGCTTAACAACTAGCTATCCCAAAGACCGACTGTGCGCCGAAACAGACACTCCCCTGGTCCGCTGGGTTAGCAAAACTAAGGAAAGACGCTAGAGACAAAAGGAAACGATACCAAAAAGCAAAAACAGCACAACTGAGGGCGGTAAGTCTGGAACTATACCGTGATGCAAAGCAAAAATATAAAAACAAACTATATACGACCCGACAAGATGATTGGAACAATTTTGCATAAATACAGGTACAAAAAATACATGGGGGGGAGGCGGAAGGGGGGGGGGGGAAATCGTTTAAATTTCTACCAGATGATGTAAAGACGCCGACAGTACTGTCAAATTTGAGGTGCACAGACGGCGCTATAACAAGGGGCTGGAGATGTTCAACAGAGTACCTGCTGAACAAGCTTCTCCCTGACGACGAAATGGCAAATGACCAGCTACATCACACAGACTTACGAAGACCAATGGAGGTCACCTACACAAAAGGCCCCGTCACTGTCCCACTCACCAACGAAGAGATAGCGTTAGCAATAAAACAATTAAAAAATGAGAAGACGCTCGGTCCAGATGGCATACACTCAGAAACGCTAAAAGATACTGGTGCACAGGTCACCCCCTTTCTAACCAACTTACTGAATGAAGCACTGCCCCAAGATAGGGTCCCTGACATGTGGAAAACAGCGAACGAGGTAATCATCAAAAAATCAGAGGACCCAACAGACCCAAAGACTTACAGGCCCTTCTGCCACTTGGACACTTGGCTAACGTGCAGGAGAGGCTGCTGTGTAATCAACTACAGTCACACTGCTCTTCGGCATTAGTCCACATCAGTATGGTTTTAGACCAAAAAACTCAACAGACGATGCAGTTAAACGCGCGCTACGTAGCAGCAATAGCAATAGAGATAACAGGTACCTTCGACAGTCCCTGGTGGCCAGCCTTGTTCGCAACGTTGCGAGAGATGCAGACGCCAACAGTCTTATACAATAGCTTACTTGACCACTGCAAAGACAGGATGGTGCAATGGCAAGCAGAAACACAAAGGATTATCAAAACAATAACAAAAGGATGCCCATGAGGCTCAATCTGTCGGCCAGTTTTCTGGGATATTGCCGTAGAACCGCTCCTAAACAATCCGCACGAAGATGATAGGGCAAAGGGTTTAGCAGCCTATGCTGACGACTTGCTAGTAGTAATAACTGCAAACTCAAGAATGCAACTCGAAAGCAAGGCTACACAACTCCTTAACAACTGAATGACTGGTGCAGCCATAACAATCTCACAGTTGCGGCAAGCAAGACAGTATGTTCAAAACTGCAAACTCGAGAATGCAACTCGAAAGCAAGGCTACACAACCCCTTAACACCTGAATGACTGGTGCAGCCATAATAAGCTCACAATTGCGGCAAGCAAAACAGTATGTTCACTGACCAAAGGGGCCTTGCAGAGAATCCCCACCATTACGCTGAACAACAGTAGCACACGGGAAAATACCAAGATATCTAGTGATGCACCTCGACGAAAGACTGACATTCAACGAATACATAAGACTTACGACTCAAAAAGCGACACTATTAATGCACAAGCTCGCCACACTAAACTGAAATCAGTACAGGATACCACTGCAGGCACTGTGAATGTATCATACTACCCTCTTTGAATCTATAATATTTTTCGCAGCATATGCCTGGGTGCATCGATTATCATTCACGACCCAAAAATCCACTGTGAGGCGTGGACAAAGAGGTGTATTGCTCAGAATGTCAGGGGAATTCGGCACCACGTATGTGGAAGCCCTATACGGTGTAGTTGCCACATAACCTATTGACATAGCCATTAGAAACAGAGCAGCAGCATACTGGCTCAAAAGAGGAAGACTGGATAATGTATGTGAGATTACAGAGGAGTATATTACAGAAACATGCCAATTAAATCTTTGGAAGGCTGAGACATTGCAAAAAGAATGGTAAACATCTGACAAGGACCGTCGGGTTTTCCCCTTCTTCCCGCACATCCGAGAACGGTTGAGGCTCAGAGACGTTGACCCAAGTCGCAGTACGATATGCTTCCTGACGGGCCATGGCCCTTACCATACACACCGCTTTGGCCTTAGCCAAAGTGATATGTGTGAATGTCGGCAACATGGATCCCCCGAACACTTAACGCTGAAATGCGGCACACTAAGACACTTAAGGCCGACGTCATAAATCGAAGACATAGAGCAAGCTTTAAGAGACCCAGACAACTGAAACATGCTTAATCATGGATGTGTGTGACGTCCTTAGGTTAGTTAGATTTAATTAGTTCTAAGTTCTAAGCGACTGATGACCTCAGAAGTTAAGTCGCATAGTGCTCAGAGCCATTTGAGCCATGCTTAATCGCATTACTGATGAAATATCAAGAGCGCTACACAAGACTTATAAACAGCAACGACCATATACAAGATCACGACCCGAAACATACTCTACGACACACATGTTGCACGGGACAACAGAGATTCAGACACTGATATGGAGACAGCTGAACACAGAGACACAGATGATGGAATGAACACTCCAATATCACCAGGTACATACACGCCATAGTAGCAGACCACACGACTGCAACAATACTACAAGTAATTTAAACATGGATTTTAGAAATAAGTAATAGAAATAAAACAACGAATTTTCCTGTTTGTGCAAGTAAAACAAGTAATTATTTAGTTCTTTGAATCATTACTTTCAAACATGTAACTGTTTCATTTGTGAAAAGTATAACATGCAAACTATAAAACACGTGAACTTTATAAAGTTTTGCATAAAAGTGCACATGCAGTATAATAAGACGTAAATACACAAGCACAAGCGCTCTTCTGGGAGACGAGGCTAGAGATTAGCTTCAGAAGCTCCTGTACCGCTTACAGCACGGTTAAGTGGAGAAAGCAATTGTACTTGGAATATAGTACTGTCGTACCTCATACACAAATCACGCAGAGTTAATTTCACAACATACATACATATGCTGTAGTAGTAGCTATAGTAGATTAGAATATGCTAATTTAGGTTAGACAGGCTCGGAGTGTTTAGTGGAGCCCTCCTAGTTGAAATGAATGGGAAAAAAGGACCCCGTTTGCTCTCTAAATCATTCCTTTCACGTATTAGTTTCTTCTTAAGGATATAGTATTTTTTTCCGATTGTACTTTTTGAATCTTGTTTTTTGGTTTTGGTTTTCTTTTTTAATTAACAATTTAATTATATAAAAGTTCGCCCCCGGTAGCTAAATTGTCAGCGTGACGGATTGTCAATCCTCTGGGCCCGAGTTCGATTCCCGGCTGGGTCAGGGAATTTTCTCCTCCCAGGGACTGGGTGTTGTGCTTTCCACATCATCATCCTATCAACCTCCTCGCCTGCAGGTCGCCGAAGTGGCGTGAAATTGAAAGACCGGCACCCGGCGAACGGTCTGCCCGGCGGGGGCCCCTAGCCATACGATTAAGTAAAATTATATAAAAGACAAGAAAAGTACTAAAATTCTGAAAATTGTCTAGTCTGTAGTAGCAAACGAACTACTATAGTTATCGCCGGCCGAAGTGGCCGCGCGGTTCTGGCGCTGCAGTCTGGAACCGCGAGACCGCTACGGTCGCAGGTTCGAATCCTGCCTCGGGCATGGATGTGTGTGATGTCCTTAGGTTAGTTAGGTTTAACTAGTTCTAAGTTCTAGGGGACTAATGACCTCAGCAGTTGAGTCCCATAGTGCTCAGAGCCATTTGAACCATTTTTACTATAGTTATCAAGGTAGTGGGTCACACTGTAATGTTAATAAACAATAAATAATAAATAAATAATAAATGCATCGCTGAGACAACTCTAAGTAGTCAGCCACCACTTCAACATACTGTTTATATATATATATATATATATATATAATGACAATTTGGGCACTCTGCTACACTTGACGGGCCTGTGCGGGAGAAAGCAACACCATTTTATATCTCTATAGCACCTTTAGTCTCAAACGTAACCAAGCTGTCAGAGAAAGCGTGATTTTTGCCGTTAGTTGTGGAGGAAATACCACCCCTGTTATTCCTTCCTGTACTCCATGAGAGTAAAACTAGCATCTCACTGTCGACAATGCAGTTCGAGATTAAATACCTACTGACGTCAGCACCCCACCCGCTAAAGCGAAGTGGTGTCATGAAGTACAAATTCTCTCTCTGTGGCGAGACACCTAGCTTCAGCAAAACAATAAGAACAATGGCACAAAAAAGAGATTTATGTCCTGTGTCAATCATAATATCCATGACCCTACCACCACCTTGAGAACAATAACGAGTTACTGTGCTCCACAACCTTCCATGAAAGACAGGGCTGCTCAGAAGATGGACTTTTCGGCAGAAATCTTCCGTGGAAATGGAAGTAGCTGTCAGTGGTGAATGATGATCGTCGTCCATGCTCTGCGTGGCGGTGTCCGTACGTGTTATACATGTGTCAAACTAAGACATGCTAAAGTGTGATGAATGCAGGACAAAACCAAGCTATGAGCTATTTTTTGTTGGTCCCGGCGGATGTTCGAGTCCTCCCTCGGGCATGGGTGTGTGTCTTTGTCCTTAGGATAATTTAGGTTAAGTAGTGTGTATGCTTAGGGACTGATGACCCTAGCAGTTAAGTCCCATAAGATTTCACACTCACACATTTGCTATTTTTTGTTGTCAAATTGCAACGCAGTGTTTATTTTTGTTGTGTTGTCTCTCTTATTATCCTTTTCAGCAAAGTCGTATTCAGCAAAGACCTGAGGTTAACTTATACTTTTTGTCACATGCTAAATAAATGTATTTTGTTGGTTTTTCAGTTTTTTTAGTAGTATGATATTTCACGTTCTATTATATACAAGGTTAGCCAACCTGCCAAGTACCCATTGAATAATGCGTTGATGTATTTAGTATCTGGGGATGTTTGGAACATGACAGAGTATAATTGATTCCATGAACTAAAAAAAATGCATAATACTTAGCTAATTTGTGTCATTTTCCAGGTTTCTCATTATTACACTCATGATTAAACTATCTGATTGTAAATCACTGTCTTTGGTTTAAAATAAGGATTATCTTTGGTATATGCTAAACATTTAAAATTAAGAATCTATTGTGTGTTATGTCATACGTGTTACTGTATTGTATGATCTAGATGCCAAGTGATGTTTATAATTTTCTATATATTATTTTGTGATGTAACTATGGATGAGTTTAGTAAGGAATTAATGTGGGGCATTGCAAAAGTCATGAAATAACTGTAAATGGATTACAGGTGAGCCACCAATAGGATGGGTAGATGGTTGTTTGCGATATGTAAATGTGAGCACTTGTAGCTTCAACGAAGTGAAAGGGGTTTAAGACAAGGACATCAACGAAGCGGGAGGGATTTAAGATAGGGACAAATATGAGAGAATTTTACATATATGTGTGAATGAAGTATGAGCAGGCTTTGCAAATTTTAATATTTGTATATAAAAAGTAAGTTATTAACTCACGCCAGTATACAGAGTGAATGAGAGCGGTGGCTTTAAATTTGTGTTATCGAGTATTTCAGCAGTGCAAAGAAAGAAGCCAACTTGACAGATAACCACTTTCCCTATTTGTCTCCTTAATCCCCCTTTGAAGGTAACTGTAGGACGCTTGAATAATAAAATTGTTTGATGGTTGCTGATACCGTACAGTAATACTCTAGCAGAGGATTCACAAGCTTAGTATAGGCCCGAGGCTGAATGACTGATATTTTAGTGAGTTTCGATGTGGTCTCTCTCTTCACTCGTGTTCCTCTGTCTGATTCGTTGCGGTTAATTGAAGCCAGGTTTGGTGCTGATTTAACT
Organism: Schistocerca piceifrons; assembly: GCF_021461385.2. NCBI lineage: Eukaryota > Metazoa > Arthropoda > Insecta > Orthoptera > Acrididae > Schistocerca > Schistocerca piceifrons. The sequence goes on along the minus strand of NC_060149.1, from coordinate 832,482,981 downwards.
AATCTCTTTAGGCATGTGTTGACATCCACTTACTTTTTATTTAATGACCAGTATTACGAGCAGACAGATGGAGTTGCGATGGGTAGTCCGTTGTCTCCTGTGATCGCAAATTTGTTTATGGAAGACTTCGAGGAACGTGCATTGGAGTCGGCGCCTTTAAAACCCGCCTGTTTCTATAGATACGTTGACGATACCTTCGTTGTTTGGCCTCACGGTAGGGAGAATTTGAATGTTTTTCTAGAACATCTGAACTCGATCCACCCGAACATTCGTTTTACGATGGAGGTGGAAAAGGATGGTTGCCTTCCCTTTCTCGACGTGTTGGTTAGGAGGAAGGATGATGGATCATTGGGACATGCAGTCTACAGGAAACGTACTCACACCGACTTGTACTTACAAGCTAATAGTTGTCACCATTCGGCTCAGCGTGAAGGGGTACTTCGTACCTTGGTACACAGGGCACGTATCGTTTCTGACGCTGAGACTTTGCCAGCTGAGCTGTCCCATCTTGAAGTTACATTTCGTCAAAATGGTTACAGTGATAGACAGATTGAACGTGCGTTGCGCTATCGACCAACTGTACATCAGGTGATTGATGATAGTTCTGAGTCAACACCTAAGTCTGCTGCCTTCTTGCCTTACGTAGGAAACACGTCCAATAAGATCGGTCGTATTTTACGGAAATACGATGTGAAATGTGTTTTCCGACCTCCATCTAAAATTAGAGCACTTTTGAGTTCCGTTAAGGATGATCTTGGACTGCGTAAGGCGGGTGTATATCGTGTCCCTTGTAGCTGCGGCATGGCATATATTGGTCAAACTATCAGGACCGTGGAGGACAGATGTATTGAGCATAAACGGCACACACGATTACAGCAGCCAAATAGATCTGCTATTGCCGAACATTGCTTGGATACTGGTCACTCCATGTTATATAATAACACCGAGATATTGGCATGCACGTCCAGCTATTGGGACAGTGTGATTCGGGAGGCAGTTGAGATTAAATTAGCGAGCAACCTTGTTAACAGGGATGGAGGTTTCTGTTTAAACTCTATTTGGAATCCGGCTCTCTCCCTTGTCAAGAAACAGAGGGACAGACTCAATGCTACCTCACCTGCGAATTCATAGTCTCACTATCGATAGCTCTGACTTTGGCCATCTTTGGTGGCACTAGTGTTCAGTGTGTGTGTGTTATCTTTCCTGCTTGGGTCCGAGAACCGAGGTATTAAATTTGCATGCACGTCGCCTGTCCGTTGCAGTTTGCCTTGAAAATGGCGGGGTGTTCTCCCGCCGAAATATCGGCGGTCGCTGAAAGTGTTACCTGGCTGAATTCCCGGAAGTTATTTGGAAATACTTATGTCACATTGGCACCAAATTTCATTACAATTCCGCTCTACGCCACCGTGGCCGAGTCACACGACAACACCAACCACGGCTCCACCCACGCAACTTTGTTGCGAATGTTAATAACATAACAAATGTTGTCTCTAATTTAGCCTGGCGGCTGCTCTAGTGTCTGAAGGCAGGAAAACAACACCCGAGAGGTGTCTAAAAGGTTGAGTAACGTGCAGGCGCTAGAGAAGCCACCAGACTTATTTGGTGTCGAAATTTCTGAAGGAACATTTCTAACGTGCTTAACAAAGGTACGTAAGTGGCACCGAGGGTTTTGCAGAACCGTGGGGGTCTTAGAGGTACCCTTTGCAGTTTTATACATGCACATGTTAATGTTACTGTCTCTCGTGATCACGCCACAAGGTTTTGAACGGTCCCTAGAGGTTCCAACCTGAACATGTGGGCAAAAATTTGCTTTCGCGCTGCACTCCAATGGGGTGCGATCACCTTTAATGGGGAAGCAGCCCCGCAGTGGTCTTAGAGAAGGGTTGGAACTTCCGAGGGTGTCACTAGTGTCCACGGTTGTGAAGAACGTCTTCGTGTTGCTCATGACACTGCGAACTGTCCTTTTAAGCCGCTAAATTTGTGGGAATCAACGCCCCGTGGAAAGTGGTGGTTTCATTGATGACCTTTATGGCACCCCTGAGACCTCCTCGTGTCGATTCTGAGCAGCGGTGTATCTGAAACGTTCTCTAGGGCCACTCATAAGAACCCCGCTTGGTTTCAGCGCGACTCTAGCCTCCACCGCAAAGACGTCAAATGAAGGCGTGGGATGTGGGTAAGAGGGGCTTTGACAATCTTCTCATCTTGTGGCATGACCACTGTAGCGTTGGACAGAATTGCGGTAAAACTAGGTGCCAATGTAACATCATTAACCCACCTTACAGTTTACACGAACTACTCAACTGTGGCCTTTTATCGCATGAATCAACAGCTTGCCCGAGAGTGACTTTGCAGGGCGCCACGTGTTTTCACCATCTCGGAGAAAGGTTGTAGGGACCTGTGAGCGAAATTTTAAACATATGCATAGCAATGGGAGGCAATTTAGAAAAAGTCATCCTTCAATTCTGTTGCCCAGTGTAATTTAGGAACGACAGATGTGATCACTGTTTTGCTCGATGACTTTCCGTCGGTTATTACGAACTTTGACCTTTCTGTCTGAACACACGAATCCAGTGTCACAACTGAGACGATAATACAGTCACGCAATTTGATTAGAACCTGTTTATGACGAATGGTTCAATGACATTATGGAAATCCAAAAATATGGGATCAATATCAGATCCTCTGCCGACAGCACTCATTACTTCACGAGAATAAGGAGTTAGCTGTGTTGCAGAAGGACGATATTTTCTGAGTCCGTGCTGACTACGTGACAACTTATCCTTTTCTTCGAGACAATTTATAATTTTCGAACAAAATATATGCTCCAAAATTCTACTGCAAATCTATGTCGCTGCTGTGGGTCTGTAATTCAGGGGATTGCTCCTATTTCCTTTCCTGAGTACTGACGTTACCTGTGCAAATTTCCAGTCATTAGATGCCTATCTTTCATCGAGCAAGCGTTTGTATATGATTACTAGGTATGGAGCTATTATATCAGCATACTCTGAAAGGGAATCTAATATGTAAACATTCTGGTCCTGAAGAGTGGCATTTATTACGAGATCTGAGTCGTTTAATGAAACCGAGGATATCTAACTTTAAGTTACTCAGGTAGGCACAGTTCTTGTTTCGAATTCTGAATTATTTATGGTGCATCCTCTGGCGCCCCCCGAGTATATACCCATGTACGGCACAGTGTCACCGGCTGCATAACCAGCAGGCGCGGCCGTTCGGCTAGGCTGACAGCGACGGCAGCCGATGGAAATACAGCTCCACGCTTTCTATAGGTGCCAATCACGAGGGCCAAAGAGCAAGCAACTCATCATTCCGGCCGGCGGTAAACAATCACAAAGACTGAGTGTACTCATAAGCGGGGCAATATAAGCAGCGCCGTCGGGCCTCAACAAACGGCCTATGTTCAGTACACAGTGAGTTCACAGCAAGTTCAGGCAGCGACCAGTCCACGGTTGGAGTTCACGCTACAGTCTACAGCAGTCATCTAAGAGTGCTCCGTGAAGACATCTCGGAATATTACTTGGTAGATACAGATTACTACGCAGAATAATCACACTTGTATTGCATGTTATTGGAAGCTACCTCTTCCAGGGCGTATTTTTAGTATTCAGTTATGACGGGGTTCTCCGTGTAATTTGAATGTTCTAATAAATGCAGTGAATGGACTTGCATTATTTATCTGTGTAGTTGTCTCCGACACTACAACGGTGCAGTCATAATGCGGTGGTGTGGTGTTGGAGATATACCCACGTTACAACATTGCTCTTGTCACTACTGATTATCAGCCTACGCATCTTGCTACTCGTTGGTATTGCGATGCGAACTCTCTACTTCACCTGCATCTGCTCCGATATTGCACACTTCCTTGACTATTTTCATGCGTTTACCTTGCCACTGTGGCCATCTCCATCACGGGAATATCTGTTTCTTTTCACGGCTGGCGGTGGTGGAGTGTGCTTGCTCCGATCTCTGGATATTTTGTAAGAGGTTTTACAGTTGCCCTTGTGGCCGTGTGCTAGAACTCTCGACAACGTTTTGCTTCCCTGGGCACTTATTGTGCATTCCGTGCTACAAATTATCCTTGTATGTGTTTTATTCGAGTGGTGGGACCTGTGGACGCCTTTGGGCCTACGATTACTTTCCTCAAGCCTCTGCAGGCTATGCTGGACACGTTGGCAGTTGCACAGAACCGGTTGTTACATCATATGGAAGGCGACGCAGAGCACAACCTGGACGTTCAGCGTCCGTCCCTTGCATTCCTACCATTCGATCCGGATCGGGACTGGTGTACCGGCTATGTGGACCGCTTGGAAAACTAATTTGCTGCTTGTGGACCTTGAGCTGATGTAAGAAAGTGTGCAGTTTTCTTGTCCACCACTGGTGCTCCTGTCTTTTAACTTGTAAAGCAACCTTTTCTGGAGCGAATAGAGTTATACAGACATGTAAATAAGTCACATATATTACAGGGTAACCTTCTTGTGGTGGCGGCATGCTGTATGTTTTTTTCTTACGTATAAACAATCGGGACATTAATATACTTTATGAACTGCCTCTTTGCAAGGGCTGACCAGTATTTTTCAGTTTCTACGTGAAAATCCGAGCGGTGTCATAAGTTCATTCCACGATCAGAGACATGTTACTTGCTCAAGCTCTGCCCCAAGGCAGTAGAACGGCGTCTTTCGCCCGAGTATCTCCTATTTAAAAGAAAGTTTGTCACTGGTGCATACTTTTCAAGAACCACAAAGCTCTGAATGGGCATTCCAGTGGGTCGATTCCGATGAGTTTGAGGCACATTTTGAGCATCCTGCCGTTATTGAGGCACGTCGTTCGGGCCGTCAGCATCACACACCTAGGCCTCGACCCGCACCTTAGGCTCACCCTTCGCCCCTCTCCAGCTGGTCGCCCGCTAGGTCTCCACTTCATCTGCCAGCCACTCACTGCTGTAACGTCAGGCTACACCATGGGACCAGGACTCACTACGTGCCGTTAAGCAGTCGTCACCCATCAATAGCGATATGCAGCAAGATTTGGGAACATACGAGGGGGGAATCAAAAGAAACCGGATTGTTGTCATAAAAAATTTATTGATGAATCTTTTTACAAAATTACTTCAGCCACCTTCAAAATACTCTCCATTACATGCGATGCACTTGTCAAGTTTCTTTTCCTACTGTTGGAAGCATGTTTGGAACTCTTCAAGTTTGATATTGTCCAGTGCCCTTTGCAAAGCTGTTTTTACCGCCTCCACATCGTCATAACGCTCCCCTTTTAGCGTTTTTTTCATTCGTGGAAATAGGAAAAAGTCGCACGGGCGAATACGGAGCGTGGGGAACGACAGACCACCTCTGAGATGCCAAATAGTGGGTCACTCGTAAGGCCGTGTGTGCTGGAGCGCTGTCGTGATGCAGAAACCAGTCACCTGATCGCCAAAATTCCGGGCGTTTCCTCCTCACATCCTCTCGCAGACACCTTAAAACATCCAAGTAAAAGTGCTGGTTAATAGTCTGGCCAGGGGTACGAATTCCCGACGCACAATTTCACGAACATCAAAAAAGACAATTATCATCGTCTTCACATTTGACCTCACTTGCGTTGCTTTTTTTGGTCTGGGAGAGTTGGGAGTCCTCCACTGGCTTGACGCTTGCTTGGTTTCTCTGTCATACCCGTAACACCAACTCTCATCCCCTGTAATGACTTTGTTCAAGAAGTTTGGATCACGTGCAGTCTCTGTTTTCAAGTCCTGACACACATTCATGCGGATGGTTTTTTGCTCCTGTGTGAGAAGGCGCTGAACAAATTTAGCAGCAACAAGTCTCATGTGCAAATCCTCACTCAAAATCCGCTGGCACGACCTCCAGCTGATTCCTGTCTCTGCTGAAATTTGGTCGATCGTTTGGCGACGATCCTCGATCTTTTGGCGGACCTTTTCAATGTTCTCCTCATTTCGCGATGTTGAAGGGGGTCCAGAACGAGCTTGGTCTTCAACACACATCTCACCACGTTTAAAACGCCCAAATCACTCGAAAACCTGTGTGCAGCTCATAGCGTCCTCCTGGAAAGCTTCCTGAAGCATTTAGTGTGTCTCCGTTGCAGTTTTTTTAAGCAGGAAACTAAATTTCACACACACTCTTTGTTCTTTTAAAGTTGCCATAACGACTTCGCAGAGGTAACTCTCCAACAGTCGGAGAAACACAATACCACACTTGCACGTTCAGCTCTACACTGACGCCGTCTGCACAGCTGTTTCATGAAGGTCTCTACTAACACCATCTAGCGTGAGAACCCTGCACTACGTCTACGAGTGGCAGCGCCCTCGGAGTCCGGTTTCTTTTGGGTCCCCCCTCGTATGTTGTTATCGAACATCATGAATTACCTCGAAGAAAACGGTGTACTGACACGCAGTCAACATGGATTTAGAAAACATCGTTCTTGTGAAACACAACTAGCACCTTACTCGCATGAAGTGTTGAGTGCTATTGAAAAGGGATTTCAGATTAATTCCATATTTCTGGATTTCCGGAAGGCTTTTCACAATGTACCACACAAGCGGCTTGTAGTGAAATTGCGTGCTTACGGAATATCGTCTCAGTTATGTGACTGGATTTCTGATTTCCTAGCAGAGAGGTCACAATTCGTAATAGCTGACGGAAAATCATCGAGTAAAACAGAAGTGATTTCTGGCGTTCCTCAAGGTAGTGTTATAGGCCCTCTGCTGTTCCTTATCTACATAGACTATTTGGGAGACAATCTGAGGAGCCGTCTTAGGGTGTTTGCAGATGACGCTGTCGTTTATCGACTAATAAAGCCATCAGAAGATCAAAACGAATTGCAAAACGATTTAGGAAATATATCTGTGTGGTGCAAAAATTGGCATTTGACCCTAAATAACGGAAAGTGTGAGGTCATCCACAAGAGTGCGAAAAGGAATCCGCCTTCTTGAGGGACAATTTCCACTAACCAAAGACTACGTTTTATTGGCAGGACACTTAGGAAATGTAACAGATCTACTATGGAGACTGCCTACACTACGCTTGTCCGTCCTCTTTTAGAATACTGCTGCGCGGTGGGGGATCCTTACCAGATAGAATTGACGGAGTACATCGAAAAAATTCAAAGAAGGCCAGCACGTTTTGTATTATCGCGAAATAGGAGAGAGAGTGTCACTGAAATGATACAGGATTTATAGTGGACATCATTAAAACAAAGGCGTTTTTCGTTGCGGCGGAATCTTCTCAAGAAATTCCAATCACCAACTTTCTCCTCAGAATGGGCAAATATTTGGTTGATACCGATCTACATAGGGAGAAACGACCACCATACTAAAATAAGGGAAATAAGAGGCCGTATGGAAAGATATAGGTGTTCGCCCTTTCCGTGCTCCATACGAGATTGGAGTAATAGAGAATTGTGAAGGTGGTTCGATGAAGCCTCTGCCAGGCACTTAAATGTGCATGTGAAGCACCATTCAGTCATTGTTACAGCGCAGTTTCTTGTCACGGGCCTTGCTCTTTCCAGCATCTGAGTTTCTGTGTCCACAATTCAAGCACTTCCGTCCGAGGAAACACAAAACGGGCTTCAGTCTCAAAGGGTGCAATCCAACACAGGAAGAACATAGATACAAGAACCATCGGTATAACAAATGTATATTGTCGTAGCTGTGTTGGGAAAGTATCAGAGCTCCAAGACCTAAAGGAAAGCCCGAGTCATACAATTATAGTTGGTGGCGACTTTAATTTATCCTCGATACGCTGGCGAAAATACAGGGTTAAATCTGGAGGTACGCATGAAACATCATCAGAAATTGTGCTAATCGCATTCTCTGAAAATTATTTCGAGACGTTAGTTCATGAGCAAACGCGAATAGTAAACGCTTGTGAAAACACACGTGACCTTTTAGCAACCAATAATCTTGAGCTAATAACGAGCATCAAAGCGGATACAGGGGTTAGTAAACACAGGGTTGTCGTAGCGAGACTGAATATTATGACCCCCAAATTATCCAAAAGTAAATTAAAAGTACACCTACTGAAATAAGCAGATAAATTTTACTTCGCGCCTTCCTGAGTACGATCTCTACTCGTTCCAAATTAGCAATGTAAGAGTAGACCACATATGGCTTGAATTCAAAGAAATAGTATCGACAGAAATTGAGAGATTTATACCAAATAAATTAACAAGCGACGCAGCTGATCCCACTTGATACACAAAACCGTTCAGAACACTGTTGCAGAAACAACGAGGAAAGCATGCCAAATTGAAACTAACGCAAAAAGGGCCATGCGTTTTGTATTATCGAGAACTAGGGGAGAGAGTGTCATTGAAATGATACAGGATTTGGAGTGTACATCATTAAAACAAAAACGTTTTTCGTTGCGGCGGAATCTTCTCACGAAATTCCAATCACCAACTTTCTGCTCCGAATTCTAAAAATACACTCCTGGAAATGGAAAAAAGAACACATTGACACCGGTGTGTCAGACCCACCATACTTGCTCCGGACACTGCGAGAGGGCTGTACAAGCAATGATCACACGCACGGCACATCGGACACACCAGGAACCGCGGTGTTGGCCGTCGAATGGCGCTAGCTGCGCAGCATTTGTGCACCGCCGCCGTCAGTGTCAGCCAGTTTGCCGTCGCATACGGAGCTCCATCGCAGTCTTTAACACTGGTAGCATGCCGCGACAGCGTGGACGTGAACCGTATGTGCAGTTGACGGACTTTGAGCGAGGGCGTATAGTGGGCATGTGGGAGGCCGGGTGGACGTACCGCCGAATTGCTCAACACGTGGGGCGTGAGGTCTCCACAGTACATTGATGTTGTCGCCAGTGGTCGGCGGAAGGTGCACGTGCCCGTCGACCTGGGACCGGACCGCAGCGACGCACGGATGCACGCCAAGACCGTAGGATCCTACGCAGTGCCGTAGGGGACCGCACCGCCACTTCCCAGCAAATTAGGGACACTGTTGCTCCTGGGGTATCGGCGAGGACCATTCGCAACCGTCTCCATGAAGCTGGGCTACGGTCCCGCACACCGTTAGGCCGTCTTCCGCTCACGCCCCAACATCGTGCAGCCCGCCTCCAGTGGTGTCGCGACAGGCGTGAATGGAGGGACGAATGGAGACGTGTCGTCTTCAGCGATGAGAGTCGCTTCTGCCTTGGTGCCAATGATGGTCGTATGCGTGTTTGGCGCCGTGCAGGTGAGCGCCACAATCAGGACTGCATACGACCGAGGCACACAGGGCCAACACCCGGCATCATGGTGTGGGGAGCGATCTCCTACACTGGCCGTACACCACTGGTGATCGTCGAGGGGACACTGAATAGTGCACGGTACATCCAAACCGTCATCGAACCCATCGTTGTACCATTCCTAGACCGGCAAGGGAACTTGCTGTTCCAACAGGACAGTGCACGTCCGCATGTATCCCGTGCCACCCAACGTGCTCTAGAAGGTGTAAGTCAACTACCCTGGCCAGCAAGATCTCCGGATCTGTCCCCCATTGAGCATGTTTGGGACTGGATGAAGCGTCGTCTCACGCGGTCTGCACGTCCAGCACGAACGCTGGTCCAACTGAGGCGCCAGGTGGAAATGGCATGGCAAGCCGTTCCACAGGACTACATCCAGCATCTCTACGATCGTCTCCATGGGAGAATAGCAGCCTGCATTGCTGCAAAAGGTGGATATACACTGTACTAGTGCCGACATTGTGCATGCTCTGTTGCCTGTGTCTATGTGCCTGTGGTTCTGTCAGTGTGATCATGTGATGTGTCTGACCCCAGGAATGTCTCAATAAAGTTTCCCCTTCCTGGGACAATGAATTCACGGTGTTCTTATTTCAATTTCCAGGAGTGTATTTTGTTGACACCGACCTACATAGGGAGGAACGATCACCACGATAAAATAAGGGAAATCAGAGCTGTTAGGGAAAGATATAGGTGTTCATTCTATCCGCTCGCTATACGAGATTGGAATAATAGTGAATTGTGAAGGTGGTTCGATGAACCCACTGTCAGGCACTTAAATGTGATTTGCAGAGTATCCATGAAGAAGTCGATGTAGATGTAGATTTGGTCGATGAAGGAGCCCCTCCATCACCTTCCAAGCCTGAGATGGAGCGACTGGCGCCAGGGTACTGGCTCCCGTTCTGCTCCGGTGACCCCATTGGAATAGAAATTGTTGGTCATGCTTACATCAGGTATCAGTATGTAAAATGAAGGAACAACCCATGAATGTCCCACATTGCCAACGCGCTTTCGTGAAACTACATGATGGACAGCCTTCCTCAGGTGTGGAACTCTAATGCTCATTTCATGCTGTGGGATCCTTCAGACAGACACATCGATAGCTTTCTCTATCTGCCGCCTTCCCCAAAACGGGGTCCTTCTATTGTTATTCTTCAAATGGATGCCTGTCTCCCATTCTGATCCCCTTCCAGGATCCCTTCGGTTGCGTCCACGTGCCGCCAGGAGTCTCTCAAGGGCTCAGTAAGCTGCACCTTCCGTCAGGATCTGCGCCACGCCACCGTGATGCTTATGGTGCTCCCGCCCCATCCTATGCTATGGCAGGAATAGCACTGAGACCAGTGAATTACGGCTATGCGTCAGTTCTTTTGGTCCATCTCGATGTCAGAACCATTCTCAATTGCAGATGCTATTGCCTTTTCTTCCTGCAGGGGAACGGGACGTTTCGCATCGTTGCTTCCGGGAGGCAACAACTTAGAACATCAACAGATGACTCGGCATCAGACATTCGTTCTTCCAGACCCTGCTTCCCTTTTCGTTAAGAGAGGGCGGCTACGTCCTTCAGTGCCCATCAGATGACATCCCTTGAATGTGTCAGTGTCACTGCTTGCACAAAGAGCTGTCATGGACGTTCAACGAGGCTCATAGCGACAGCTGCCCAAAAGAACACTACGCCTTCTGTCGATCCCAATCACCTGTTACATGACATTAAATTCGGTGGAGGGCAAATAAACTAGCAGTTTGGCATCCTGGCTGGCGGCAGCCAACCACGCAGATGGAGTGTACTCAACAGCGTGATGATGTAACTAGGGCCGCCTGGCATGAAGAGTCAGTTCAATAACCTTCTGGTGTCTTGACCCCACTTTTTATTGTTCCCAAAATCACCTTACGCGTTTCGACTTTCCGTCAGTTTCTAAGGCTATAAAATGCAACACAAAACTGGTATCAAATACTATGAAAATCTCTAACATTTTGCAGTTGATTAGAGACATAGTGCAATGGGTAGAATATGGCTTTCTAGCTTACCAATGTTACGTCAGTCATATAGATTTTTCATTAGATGCATTGTATTTCATCAACGTCCTCAGTCACGAGGTAAACGCAAACTGCTACCAAGGGAGAAATTGCAGATAAAATGAACTAGCCCTCAAGACGTAGCTGGTACATGGTACAAGCTTCATTTGTTTGTTTACGGCTACATTTCATCGTTACAGCGTGTGAAAAAATTTCATCAGTAAACAATTGAAAATCAAGAATGGTTCAAATGGCTCTGAGCACTATGGGACTTAATATCTGAGGTCATCAGTCCCCTAAAACTTAGAACTATTAAACCTAACTAACCTAAGGACATCACACACATCCATGCCCGAGGCAGGATTCGAACCTGCGACCGTAGCAGTGGCGCAGTCCCGGACTGAAGCGCCAAAAACCGCTCGGCCACACCGACCGGCAAATAATTGAAAATCACTGTACAGTGTTTTACAAAAGCGCTTTTTTAAAAACTATGTGTAACAGCCAGCCGGAGTGGCCGAGCGGTTCTAGGCGCTACAGTCCGGAACCGCGCGACCGCTACGGTCGCAGGTTCGAATCCTGCCTCGGGCATGGATGTGTGTGATGTCGCTAGGTTAGCTAGGTTTGAGTAGTACTAAGTTCTAGGGGACTGATGACCACAGCAGTTAAGTCCCATAGTGCTCAGAGCCATTTATGTGTAACAGATCTTTTGAGTGGTCGAAAATAATGCCGAAGGGCCAGCTGGATGGCTCCAGGGTACATAAGGTCAACTGACCGTCAAAAAGCAGTTTTTGACAACATACAGCATGTAACTATAGCATCAGAAAAAGTTCATAAATACAATTTCACAAGAATTTACCAAGTCTAGAAGCAGCAGTTGAGGCATGTAGCACTCACTTGTGAAGAACAGGTGGCTCCCATGCATTGTTATTTCCGCGAATAAGAGAAAACGCATAATACAGGAAATTCAAACAGTTTGAGAAGGCAAAATCTTGGAATACCATACAGCTGTTCCATCAATAGCATATGACAGCTATACCAGTTTCTCTTATCTAATCAAAATTCATTAACAACCAAACATCAGTTTAACTAAGGCACCATCCAAAATACAATAATGTACAAACCAGCGTATTTTATTGCTAATTGTACACTGTTAATTGTCCTACCTTACATAACTTTCTCCTATTAACTTACGCTCCATGTAACGATTTTTCCCAGCAAAAAATACAGAAATAGGTACAACTATACAGGGTGGTAAATTGATAGTGACCGGGCCAAATATCTCACGAAATAAGCATCAAACGAAAAAACTAAAAAGAATGAAACTCGTCAAGCTTGAAGGGGGAAACCAGATGGCGCTATGGTTGGCCCGCTAGATGGCGCTGCCATAGGTCAAGCGGATATCAACTGCTTTTTTTTTCGAAATAGGAACCCACATTTTTTTATTAAATATTCGTGTAGTACGTAAAGAAATATGAATGTTTTAATTGGACCACTTTTTTCGCTTTGTGATACATGGCGCTGTAATAGTCACAAACGTATAAGTACGTGGTATCACGTAACACTCCGCCAGTGCAGACGGTATTTGCTTCGTGATACATTACCCGTGTTAAAATGGACCGATTTACCAATAACTGAACAGGTCGATATCGTGTTGATGTATGGCTATTGTGATCAAAATGCCCAACGGGCGTGTGCTATGTATGCTTCTCGCTATCCAAGTGTCTGGACCGTTCGCCGAATAGTTACGTTATTTAAGGAAACAGGAAGTGTTCAGCCACATGTGAAACGTCAATCACGACCTGCAACAAATGATGATGCCCAAGTAGGTGTTTTAACTGCTGTCGCGGCTAATTCGCACATCAGTAGCAGACAAATTGCGAGAGAATCGGGAATCTCAAAAACGTCGGTGTTGAGAATGCTACATCAACATAGATTGCACCCGTGCCATATTTCTATTCACCAGGAATTTCATGGCGAGTACTTTGAACGTCTTGTACAGTTCTGCCACTGGGCATAAGAAAAGTTACGGGACTATGACAGATTTTTTGCACGCGTTCTATTTAGCGACGAAGCGTCATTCACCAACAGCGGTAAAGTAAACCGGCATAATATGCACTATTGGGCAACGGAAAATCCACGATGGCTACGAAAAGTGGAACATCAGCGACCTTGGCGGGTTAATGTATGGTGCATCATGGGAGGAAGGATAATTGGCCTCCATTTCATCGATGACAACCTAAATGGTGCAATGTATGCTGATGTCCTGCGTAATGTTCTACCGATGTTACTGCAAGATGTTTCACTGCATGACAGAATGACGATGTACTTCCAGCATGATGGAGGCTCGCGTGCGGTGGAAGCGGTATTGAATAGCATATTTCATGACAGGTAGATTGGTCGTCAAAGCACCATACCATGGCCCGCACGTTCACCGGATCTGACGTTCCCGTATTTCTTTCTGTGGGGAAAGTTGAAGGATATTTGCTATCGTCATCCGCCGAAACGCCTGACAACATGCGTCAGCGCATTGTCAGTGCAAGTGCGACCATTACGGAAGGCGAACTACTCGCTGTTGAGAGGAATGTCGTTTCACGTATTGCCAAATGCATTGAGGTTGACGGACATCATTTTGAGCATTTATTGCATTAATATGGTATTTACAGGTAATCACGCTGTAACAGCATCTGTTCTCAGATGTGATAAGTATCACATTGGAACAACCGAAATAAAATGTTCAAACGTACTTTCGTTTTGTATTTTAATTTAAGAAACCTACCTGTTACCAACTGTTCGTCTAAAATTCTGAGCTATATGTTTGTGACTATTACAGCGCCATCTATCACAAAGCGGAAAAAGTGGTCCAACTAAAACATTCATATTTCCTTACGTACTACACGAATATGTAATAAAAATTAGGGTTCCTATTTTTAATAAAACGCAGTTAATATCCGTTTGACCAATGGCAGCGCCATCTAGCGGGCCAACCATAGCGCCATCTGGTTTCCCCCTTCAAGCTAGACGAGTTTCGTTCTTTGTAGTTTTTTCGTTTGGTGCTTATTTCGTGAGATATTTGTCCCGGTCACGATCAATGGACCACCCTGTATAACGAAGCATACACTGTAATTGTTCATTTTACAATTTAAAAATTAATAATGATTAAAAATTGTAGAGATTAGTAGGGAGTAGGAAGCGAATAGGTTTCGAATTGTAACACTTAAAATGACGTACATGCGATTTTAGTGGTTCTATAATCATAAAACCGTTCTCTGTGAATAACAAGCATTATAAAATGGCATGATGCAATTAAAATGGGGATGGAGCGGTAAACAAGATTAATCTTGACAGTTTGAAAAAATGGGGATGGAGCGGTAAACAAGATTAATCTTGACATTTTGAAAAATCCTGTAAAACTCTTCGTAATCTTGTGCAATTGCGTCATACTATTTTACGAGGGCTATTCGGAAAGTAAGGAACGATAGGTTGCGAAATAGAAACCATAGTAAAAATCAAAACTGTTTTATTTGCAACAGATAGCTACAACTTCCAGCTACTTATCTTCATAGTTGTCGATCCGACTTAGACATTTGTCGTAGCGTTGTACCAACTTTCCCATATTTTCGTTATAGAAGGCAGCTGCCAGTGCTTTCCGACAATTCTGTACGCTGGCCTACAGCTCGTTGTCTGTGTCAAATTGTTGTCTTCGTAGCCAGCAGTTCATGTGAGCAGAGATGAAACTCAGAGGGTGACAATTACGGGCTGCATTGTGGGTAACCAAACATTTCCGACTGAAAACGATGCAGGAGCATCTTCATTGCCCATGCAAAATGCGGCTGACAATTGTCTTGAAGAAGAAAACGCACGACAGTTACGTAATGTTGACTGCATAGCTTCAGGCCAGATATCTCACCAGGCCCTCGTACTTCGCGGTAGACACTATTGTCCTAGGTATCTTTATGTGCTCTCTGTGTGCTCAGAACTAGTAAGAACGACGTAACGTGATCGACGGCATACTAGAGACATTGCCCAATACACCTGCGCAAAACTTCATCGCATTTTCACTGGGGTTTCCATTTCGCGGCCGATCGTTCCTTACTTTCTGAATAACCCTCGTACAATGCTAATTATTCACAGAAAACAATTTTATGGTTATAGAACCGCAAAAGATCACGTGTATGTCATTTGAAGTGTGCTAATTCTAAACCCATTCCCTTCTCACCTCCACCCCACCCCCTCTCATCCCTCTAATCTCTTTAACTTTTAACCTCTATTAATGTTTCAGTAGTCATTCGTATAATTACAGCTTATTGTTTGTTGTATTGTTATACTCATTTATGTAAGAATTATCTTTCATTCCTGAAACAACATTATGATATGCAACATACGTAAAAGGGAACAAGTTATGTAAGGCAGCACAGTTGCCATTGCACCACTAGCAGTAATATTGCATTGGTTTTTACGTGATTGTATTTTGGATAGTGCTTTAGTTAAAATGATGTTTGAGTGTTAATGAGTTTTAATTAGATAAGGCAAACTCGGATGGTTGCCATACACTATTGATGAAACTGATGTATGGTGTTCCAAGACTGAGCCTTCTCAAATTTTCTGAATTTCCTGTATATATGCATTTGCTCCCATTGGCAGAAATAGCAATGCATGAACGCCACCTGTTTTCCATAAGTAAGTGCTATATGCCTTAGGTGGGATTTCTAGAGAAAATAGTATCCATGAACTTTTACTGATTCTAGTAATTATATGCTGTAAGCTGTCAAAAAATGTTTGTTTACAGTCAGCATACCTTATGTGCCCTGGCGCCACACAGCGGGGTCTTCCAAGACATTGTTTTCGACCACTCAAAAGATCTGTTACACACTGTTTTGTAAAGAAATACCTTCCAGTAAAACATTGTAAAGTGACATCCGTAAATCCTTAACTGATGAAATTGTTTTATGCGATGTAACGATGAAATATAGCTATAAACAAACAAATGAAGGATGTGCTATGTATCCAGCGCCGTCTATCGGTTTACTCCACTTGGTTTACAATTTACCCCTTGGTAGCACTTTGCACTGGTTGCACGATTGAGAATGTTGACGAGATGCAAAGTACTTAATGATCAATTTCATATGATTGACGTAACGCTGATACACTACTGGCCATTAAAATTGCTACACCAAGAAGAGATACAGATGATAAACGGGTATTCATTGGACAAATATATTATACTAGAACTGACATGTGATTACATTTTCACTCAATTTGGGTGCATAGATCCTCAGAAATAGGTACCCAGAACCACCACCTTTGGCCGTAATAACGTCCTTGATACGCCTGGGCATTGAGTCAAACATAGCTTGGATGGCGTGTACAGGTACAGCTGCCCATCCAGCTTCAACACGATACCACAGCTCATGAAGAGTAGTGACTGGCTTGTTGTGACGAGCCAGTTGCTCTTCCACCATTAACCAGACGTTTTCAATTGGTGAGAGATCTGGAAAATGTGCTGGCCAGGGCAGCAGTCAAAAATTTTCTGTATCCAGAATGGCCCTTACAGGAACTGCTACATGCAGTCGTGCATTATCCTGCTGAAATGTAGGGTTCCGCAGGGCTCGAATTAAAGGTAGAGCGCCGGCCGGTGTGGCCGTGCGGTTCTGGGCGCTTCAGTCTGGAACCGCGTGACCGCTACGGTCGCAGGTTCGAATCCTGCCTCGGGCATGGATGTGTGTGATGTCCTTAGGTTAGTTAGGTTTAAGTAGTTCTAAGTTCTAGGGGACTGATGACCACCGATGTTAAGTCCCATAGTGCTCAGAGCCATTTAAACGATTTGAAGGGTAGAGCCATGGGTCGTAACACATCTGAAATGTAACATCCACCGTTCAAAGTGCCGTCAATGCGAACAAGAGGTGACCGAAGCGTGTAACCAATGGCACCCCATACCATCACGCCGGGTGATACGCCTGTATGGCGATGACGAATACACGCTTCCAATGTGCGTTCACCGCAATGTCGCCAAACACGGCTGCGACCATCATGATGCTGTAAACAGAACCTGGATTCATCCGAAAAAAATGACGTTTTGCCATTCCTGCACCCAGGTTCGTCGTTGAGTACACCATCCCAGGTCTGTGCTGCAGCGTCAAGGGTAACTGCAGCCATGGTCTCCGATCTGATAGTCCATGCTGTGCAAACGTCGTCGAACTGTTCGTGCAGATGGTTGTTGTCTTGCAAACGTCCCCATCTGTTGACTTAGGGATCGAGACGTGGCTGCACGATCCGTTACAACCATTCGGATAAGATACCTGTCATCTCGACTGCTAGTGATACGAGGCTGTTGGGATCCAGCACGGCGTTCCGTATTACCCTCCTGAACCCACTGATTCCATATTCTGGTAACAGTCATTGGATCTCGACCAACGCGAGCAGCAATGTCGCGATCGATAAACCACATTCGCGACGGGCTACAATCCGACCTTTATCAAAGTGGGAAACGTGATGGTAGGCATTTCTCCTCCTAACACGAGGCATCACAACAACGTTTCATCAGGTAACGCAGGTCAACTGCTGTTTGTGTATGAGAAATCGGTTGGGAACTTTCCTCATGTCAGCACATTGTAGGTGTCGCCACCAGCGCCAATCTTGTGTGAATGCTCTGAAAAGCTAATCATTTGCATATCACAGCATCTTCTTCCTGTCGGTTAAGTGTCGCGTCTGTAGTACGTCATCTTCGTAGTGTAGCAATTTTAATGGCCAGTAATGTAAGCTGGAAAGCCATATTCTACACATTATACTATGTCTCTAATCACTTGTGAAATTTAAGAGTGTCATAACTTTTGATATCAGTTGTGTGTTGTATTTTTTAGCCTTTGAAAATGACGGAATGTCGAAATGCGTAAGGCGATTTTGGAAGTAATAAAAGTGTGGTCAAGACGTGAGAATGTTATTAAACTGCATCCAATGGTCGCTTCGTCTCATAGCATTTTCATCCAAACTGGAACTCGAGATTCAGTCTACGCTCAGTCTACAGTGACTTCACGCTGAGCTCATGGTGTGACCTGTCTATGGTTGGAGTTCACGCTAAGAAGCCAGCAGCTACCTTCTACAGCAGTTATCGGGGAGTGGTAGCACCGCCAGTGCAGAGGACCTGCAGGAAGTCATTTCGGAATACTAGTTGGTAAATACAGACTGTTACACATAACAATCAGACATGAATTTCATGTCAGACTGCAGACTTAGGGCCGGCCGGTGTGGCCAAGCGGTTAAAGGCGCTACAGTCTGGAACCGCGTGACCGCTACGGTCGCAGGTTCGAATCCTGCCTCGGGCATGGATGTGTGTGATGTCCTTAGGTTAGTTAGGTTTAAGTAGTTCTAAGTTCTAGGGGACTGATGACCTTAGAAGTTAAGTCCCATAGTGCTCAGAGCCATTTGAACCATTTTTTGCAGACTTAGGTATCGGAAGGTATCTCTTCCTGGAAGCGTGTTTAGTAATCAATTATTCCAGGGTTTTCGTTTCATTTAAGTGTTCTAACAAATGCAGTTAACTTACTATGCTCAAAACGATTAGAACGATCTCAATTGCATTCCATCAGATTTGTATGCAGCCCACAAAACGTCGAAGTCTTGCAGGTCTGTAATCACTTTGCGGTAAAGTCATTTGACTGTACAAAATTGATACCATAAGACACCCATAGAGAACACTGTTCTTTGTTGCAATCAGTTCAGATGCAAATTAACGCCACAATTTGGCAATTACTAGGAAACATGTTATTAGAGAAGACACAACCTTTATAGTTCGCAAACCCAACTTTATTACATTTCAAAGGCATTACAAAACACGTTAGAATCTGAGACAACTAACTCTGTGACATAAATCATACAGTAATCCTTTGGCAAAACTAAATATTTTATGAGGAAGAGATTTTTAATCCAATATCTGGATGCTAAATTTCAATGTCAATTAGATGTACTTTTGTTTTCTAAACTCTTTTCCCTACATCTGCTAAACGTTGTTCCTGTTACGAGTGGTTTCGTTTAAACTGGTTGTTGAAACAACCAATTTAAAGAAAACGTGATTAATAGTGCAAGCAATCTATGGAAACCTCAACATTAACAGCGTATCACGGGTAATATCACTGTACTCATAATTCATTAAGGACATGATCTCTTTTTTCTGAAAATGGACTCAAACCAAGCACCCATAGCCATTGCTAGGTATCCTTACTACAGCTGTACATCAGGACATACCGTTTCCGTCTGTGGCTTCGACACAGCTTCTCATAAGAAGCGACTTACTTTAAAATTTCTCTGTGTTCTTTAGTTTAAACTCATTAATTTCGCGCGTTTTGTTTATTTATCGGGCACGCTTTTTGTTGTGGTTGGCAGGAGAGCCAACACCGTGTTACTAGAGGAGGCCGAAATGCACGCGTTTGAGCTCACGCAGGCTGGCGTGAGGTCTGGAACAGGACAAGGAAATTAGAATTTAGAAAAACGGACGTAGCTGGTGAAATACTTAACTTTAATTCATTAATGATGAACGTCGCTCTTGACGGTACATGATTCACACTATCAATAGTAACTGAATATGGCGCCCTGCTAGGTCGTAGCAAATGACGTAGCTGAAGGCTATGCCAAACTATCGTCCCGGCAAATGAGAGCGTATTGTGTCAGTGAACCATCGCTAGCAAAGTCAGTTGTACAACTGGGCGAGTGCTAGGAAGTCTCTCCAGACCTGCCGTATGGCGGCGCTCGGTCTGCAATCACTGATAGTGGCGACACGCGGGTCCGACGTATACTACCGGACCGCGGGGACTGATGACCTCAGATTTTGAGTCCGATAGTGTTCAGAGCCATTTGAACCATTTGAAAAAAATGGTTCAAATGGCTCTGAGCACTATGGGACTCAACTGCTGAGGTCATAAGTCCCCTAGAACTTAGAACTACTTAAACCTAACTAACCTAAGGACAACACACACATCCATGCCCGAGGCAGGATTCGAACCTGCGACCGTAGCAGTCGCGCGGTTCCAGACTGTAGCGCCAGAACAGCTCGGCCACCAGCGGCCGGCGAACCATTTGAATCATAGGCTATATTTGACAACTGGAATAAATGAATGACTGGTTAGTTTTATCGACCGCTGACTCATATGACACAACTGATGGACAGTTCAAAGAAAATTTGAGTCTTATTTCAAAATAAGTATCTCATTCCTAGTATTACAGTTTGTAGTGACTTCAAACTACCCTCTATATGTTAGCAAAAATACGTGTGTAAAGCCGGTGATAGGCATAAAGCATCGTCCGACATTTTACTGAATGCTTTCTCAGAAATTTTGAACAATTCGTTCACGAATCCTCTCTAAATGTAAATGGCTGCGGAATTTTACTTTACCTCTTAGCAACAAATAATACTGAGCAAATACAAAGCATCATGATGGATAAAGGGATCAGTGACCCCAAAGCTGTATTAGCAAAACTGAATACAGTTACATCGAAATCCACCATAAATAAAAGCAAAGTATATCCATTTTAAAAAGAGAAACATAAAAATTCGCTTTTCGCCTTTCTAAGAGACAGTCTCCATTCCTTCCGATCTCGCTATGTAGACCAGATGTGGTCTGAGTTCAAAGAAGTAGTACTGATGGTGACAGAGATATACACCAAATAAATTAACAAGCGATGGTACTGATTCCTCCTGATACATAAAACGGGTCAGAACAGTGTTACAAGTGGAACTACAAAAGCATGCCAAATTTAAAAAGACGCAAAATACGCAAGAATGACGAGGCTCTATAGAAGCTCGAAATTTAGGGTGAGCTTCAATGCAAGATGCTTTTAATAGTTTCCACAACGAAACTATCTCGCAGTTTCTCAGAAAGTCCAAAGAGAGGCTGCCCACATGTAAAGTACACCAGCAGCAACACGAAATCAGTACCTTCACACAACTGTTTGCGCCAGAGGTAGCGTATCAAGAAGGTGAAGATAATGCCGCAAAGCAGCCAAATTTGGGCAGTTCAGAAGGATGTGGGCCACCATCAGGCGGGCACCACGTTAGCAGTAAGGTGGGTACTTACACTGGAGAATGTGGCCTTGGGTCAGCCAAGTGTGGTGAAACTATAGCCGACAAAGGACGGTGGATTCCCTGAAAGAAGCGCGAAGGGAAGCTTGTCACACAGTGATGGTCTTCTACATTGCCCTCAGTTTGTTTGAGTACTCCAGGGCGGCCCATTCTGTGTTCCAGACCTCGAACAATTGATGTCGTAGAGTCATCTGAAGTTCTGAGACCCCCATTTCCAAATCTGGCACTCTGATAGCCAATATCGCCAGGCAAATCTCTTGTTCATTCCCTGAGATACCAAGATGTCCAGTGGTCCAAACAAAGACGACATGCTGTCCAGCTTGACGGAGGACAGAAAGAAGATTCTGGATATTCGAGACTGGTGGGTGACGTGGGTAGCTGTGATCCATAGCCTGAAGGCTGTTCAGGAGTCGCTGCAGATTAGAAGCAGCTTGCTGGTGCAAGATCGACCATGGCTAAGGACTCGTTTGATGGCCGCCAATTCAGGAGTGAAGACACTGCATCCATTCAGCAGGAAACATAATTCACTGCACCTTGCGCGTGTTTATGAAAAACCGGTTGGTCCATCGACCGTTGGGCCATCAGAAAGCGGAAATGCATCGAGGACAGTCATAAACAGGTGACGAAACACCATGGAGTCAACTGAGTCTTTTATCCAAAAGATAAATCGAGTCAGATCTGAGGTCAGGCTGCATGCCATGGGAGTATACGCAATTGCTCCCTGACAAATGGTGACAGTGCGGTAAGTTGGAGATCAGAGCAGAGACTGCAATCGAACTGCAATTGTGACCCCAGTTCTGGATCTCTGTTGTGGGAGGTGGACCTCCCGACTAGGAGATAAGACACAGTACTTTGGATGCTTAGGGGAGCTGCAAACATGTATAGTAAATAGACCCCAGTCTATGTGAGTAGGCTGTTCACAGGGCTAGTTCAAAAGGCTCACGTTGCAAGTAGGACCCCAGAGTGGTGTAATGGGGCCAGTGAGCACAATGTTGAGGGCGATGCTGAACCATGTGTCTGACTCCCATGATCAAAATCGGACATGATCAGGGCTTTGTAAAGCTGCAGAAAGGTAGTGCAGTTTGCACACAAGCTGGTGTTACTGAGGCAGCGAAGTATATTAAGGTGTAACCAGCACCTTTTCTTAAGTTGGCGAAGATGAGGAAGTCCCATCTGCTGAGCACCGAAGACCAATCCCA
Source organism: Schistocerca piceifrons (assembly GCF_021461385.2). Classification (NCBI taxonomy): domain Eukaryota; kingdom Metazoa; phylum Arthropoda; class Insecta; order Orthoptera; family Acrididae; genus Schistocerca; species Schistocerca piceifrons. The sequence goes on along the minus strand of NC_060149.1, from coordinate 832,460,440 downwards.
AAAAACGATAAGTCTCCACCACATAAAGTAATTGGTCGTTGTGATAAAGTTCTGGTTGTGGAGAACAGTACAATGGCGACAGAAGAGCATGACGTGAGTCTCGACACTTGAAAACTGAAAGCCATGGGGAGGAACATGATTGCACCTTCTGAATGGCGCCCTACATTCAACTTTCAGCAACATCCATACTAGAGGAGCTATAGTAAAATCAAAAACCGTCAGCATGGAGGGATGGTGATACTGAAAACCCCCAGCTGCTGCTAGACCACTGATGGCTGTTAGCCGTGTCATCCACAGCTGAGGATGCAGATAGGAGGGGCGTGTGGTCAGCACACTGCTCTCCCGGTCGTTATGATGGTTTTCTTTGACCGGAGCCGCTACTATTTGGTCGAGTAGCTCCTCAATCGGCATCACTAGGCGAAAAATGGCAACAGCGCATTGCGGCTTGGATGGTCATCCATCCAAGTGCCTGCCACGCCCGACGGCGCTTAACTTCGGTGATCTGACACGAACCGGTGCATCCACTGCTGCAAGCCTGTTTTCCCATTAGCAAGAGAGGGACTCTTAATACAGAGCCCTGTGGGACCCCATTCTCTTTGATATGAGGGTTACTATGGGATGCACCAACTCGATCGCAGAAAGTACAGTGCATCAAGTAGTTCTGGAAAAAATTCAAAAGTGGGCCCTGGAGACGCCACACATTTAAGGTAAGCGAGTATGTGATGTCACCCACGTGATGTCACAAGACTTATATGTCGAAGAAGACAGCAGTAGGGTGCTGACGTTGGTCAAATGCTCTCCAGATGGCAGATTCGAGGCAAACCAAATTATCAGCAGTGGAAAAGCAAACTGCTCTGCGACAGAGCCAGATGGGCCTGAGACTCAAGGAGTCAACACAGCCACCAGCTCAACATGCAATCAAGCAACTTAGAAAAAACATTGGTATGACTAATTGAGCAATAGCTGTCCATCTCTAGGGGATGTTTACCCCATTTCAGTACTGGGACAATGGTATTTTCCTCTCTCCAGATACGATTGAAGACGATAAGGAGATGACGCTGACAGTCGACTGATAACTGTTTAAACACTTGATTGTGGATACAGTCAGGCCCTGCCACAGAACAAAGGGATAGGGCACTGAAGAATTCACACTCACTGAAAGGAGTATTATACGGCTTCCGGTGGTGTGTAGTGAAAAGTAAGTGCTATAGCTCCATCTGCTGTTAACGGACACAAAACGTACGTTGACAGTTTTCAGACACAGAGGCTTGAACATAATAGAGAGCAAAATGTTCAGCAATAGTGCCTAAGTCAGTGAAAGAGCACTGTTCAAGGAAATAGCAAGTACACATGCAGAGTTCTTTTACCCATAGAGGCGTCTGGTCTTCACACAGACCTGTGAAGGATGTGTACATGATTTAGTGGTTGAAGCATTCTTGCTTCCATCGTTTTATTAATGGGTACACCAGGGCATGAGGCTGTTTAAAGGCAATGAGGTGCCAGTTACAGCGTTGGAAAATTTCTGCGGTCTTTAACGGCTGTGGTGATTTCCGATGTCTACCAAGTTACTATCTTCCAAAAGAGGGATCCCAAAGAATTGGGGGATCGCTAAGATCGCTGATATTACACTCTGCACAGTCGCATCAGTGCCCCATGTAGTGGGGAGCTCAGAACGACACTGAAGGTCAAAGCATCCTAGTCGGCATTACGGGGAGTCCATCTGGATGGGCGCCCAGGTGAGTGATGCTAAGGGAGGGACAGGAAGATGAAGAAGTGGTCGCTATCACTCAAGTCGTCATGGATCCTCCAGTGGATGAATGGGAGAAGACCAGGGCTGCAGAGAGAAAGATCAATGGCTGGGTAAGTTCCATGTGCCACACTGAAGTGTGCACCAGTGCGTGAGAGATAGAGGTCAGGATCTGCCAGAAATTCTCAATGCCTTTACAACCGCCAGTGATAAGGATTCCACCCCACAAAGGGTTATGGGCACTGAATCCGCCCAAGATTAGGAAAAGTGGGGGAAGCTGAGAAACCAATGCATGCAATACATTCAGGGACTCTCCGCCATTAGGAGTGCAATAAACATTACAGATGGAAAAATACTGAAATGCTCTCACCCAAACAGTCACAGCCTCCAAAGTTGTATCAAGTGGCACAACTTCAGTACGTACAGACTCCAGAACATAGGTGCTATCTCTGCCTGACACCATATGATAATTGGCAAGTTTCTTAAAGTATTCCCAATAACTATGAAGGGTAGAGGTCCACGTGGCTGGAAACCAAGTTTCCGAAGTACAATGCAGAAAGCAGGGGAGGAGCTTCAGGGACGTCACAGATCAGCGAGGAGGTGGAAAAGCCGCTTCATTTCCACTGGAGAATTGTGTTGTCGGTATACTATGAAGGTGTGAAAAGACCAAGGAAGCAGGGTCATTTGCTGCCACCGGTTGAGAGTTGGTGTTATCAACGCATATAGGAAAAGAGAATTGATGTATGGTGCTATCTGGAGCCTCAGGGACCACCAGGATCAGTGCTGCGGCAACGGATGAAAAACATGTGGTATATGGTTGTGCAGGGGCTACCGGAATTCCTTTCATCTTGGAAGATTTCTTTCTGTCTTTCTTCTACTTTGTGGGTTTGGATGACAACCGGACACAGCTTGTGAAGCCATACCATCAGCAAGCTGTGGCTTCTTCAGCCATTGACAGGTATCCAGTTGCGGACTAGCAGAAATCTTGGAGGAAAGTATCCCAGGGGACCCCTCCCTGGAGTGTAAGGTAGAATTATCGTGATGTGTCTCCAGCTGGGAGATGGGAATCGGTGTCCCTAGTGTGCAGGGAGTCACTGCCCCCAACGTGAGTGAGGAAAATCAGCAGGAGGAGAGCCCCCAACCCTCGGGGGGTGTGTGGGGGGGGGGGTGTAGACATGATTGGGCAGCCCTGAGGTCTCACTTTAGGATGCCTAATGGAAGGAGTACCATCAACAGAGAGGGCGACATTGTCATAGCTGTAGTGTATGACATTTCCATGTGTGCAACATGTATATGCTCATATTATGCTCATATTTTTCTTGGCCTTTTGATATGTCAGTCTGTCGAGAGTATTACATTCGTGAATTTTTCTCTCTCTCTGGAAGACAGTGCAGTCTGTTGAAGAGGGAGAATGATCCCCTCCACAGTTGATCAGACTAGGGGAGGAGCGCAAGGAATGTTTGTGTGCAACCATCATCGACAATCCCTGCAGACTGGGTCGGCATTTCAACGCAAAGATATGTGCACGAATTTCATACATTTGAAGAACTGCATAATGGGGGAACATGCAGATCCATGTCACATCGGTATACCACCATCTTGACCTTTTCAGGCAGCGAATCATCATCAAAAACCAAGATGAACGTTCCAGTAACAACCCTGTTGCCTTTTGGTCTCCTGTTGCATGGCAGACAAAGTGTACACATCCTCCCCCCACTCCAAGTTGATGCATACCTAAACGTCAGATTGCAAGAGGAGGCCACGATAGGAAATAGTACCTTGGACTATAGTTATACCGTTATGGGGAGTGATAGTCACCAGACTGTTACCCAGATTCTCATATGCAAGCAACGCCCACGACTTGGTGGGGGATTGCTCCATGGGGAGTCTCACGAAGGAATCCTAATACAAAATTGTTCGTTAGGTGGAGGTATTGTAAGGTGGCTATAATTTCGCACCTTACAAGCACCCATCCACATACTTTGCGTGACCTACAAACACCATTAGCTATCATATGATAGGTTGTACATCGTATATATGAATATACAAAGGAAACTGACATTGTCACATACGCCTTGTAAATAATTGTTAACGTTATTGCGTGAAAGGTGACGGAGTGTCTTTATTATCACACTAGTAGAAGTTGGAACGAAAGTGGAAATGAAACGGCAGGGGGAACACAAGCCCTGGATGGAGAGCCCACACAGGTGTGTTGGTCCTGTGTTTAACAGGAAGTAGCAAGACGGACGTTGGACACCTGAGCGCTGGGGCACAATAGAGCGATCGGCCAGTATTGTATCCAGACTGGAAGGATTATACTTCGGAAACGACGAAAATCTTGGACGCAGCTGAGAGGAACGAGGAAGCGTCACCTCGGAAACCAAGCAGGCTGGGTTATTTCCAAGAATTTTTACTCCGAAGCGTACCATTGTACAAGTATAGTATTTTCCTCGCAAACTTTCCGCGCTGGACGACAAAAGACTAAAACATGGTTGGTCAGCGTTCGGAAGAATCTGTAGAGAGGGAGAATATTCCTTGGTTTCGGAAATATGATTCGCTTTCGGAATTACGAGGTTGAGGAGCCGAGCCTTGCTGGGATGCCAGCGGTGGAGTGACGTGGCCTTCCGTTGTGAGCGCCCATGTGTGACGGTCGCTCGATATCAGCTTTGTTGATACAGACGGACTTGATGTCCTTGCTCTCAGGAGGGTTTATAGTTAGAACAGTTAGGCACTGTACTGTAGCGAACCTAAACGTTTCTGGACTTCACCGCCGGGTTGGAAGTCGTCGTTGAGTGTGCAGCGTTCAGTAATTGGGAGCACTTCCTCTGCCTATACTTACGTTGAGACGTCATCTAAACTCCGTCCTAGTGGCTGGGAGATCGCGTTTCTCGTCAGTAGAATACTGAGAGGAGAAGACAGTATTAGAGTATATTAGTCAGCGGACCTCCTTCTTCTGCCCTAGCATTTGAAAGAGTTTATTTGTGGCTGGAGTTCTTCCATCGTCGCAGACGAGTACGAGAACCATCACTTCGACGCACCGGACGCAGTACATACGGTGCTATCGCAAATTGCTTCGGATTATTAGGGCTATAAAAGTTAAACAGCTGTGATCACGTTAGTTTATTTCCACTGAGGTTCCACACCACCGTAGATCATCTTTGAAAGTAATGTCTTCTAGTGTATTGTATGTAGATGATGTCAGTCATTTCGCGTTATTGATATTAGATCGCGCAGTCATAGTAAGGGGCATAGTTGGGCAATTGATCAGTAATTTTATTTAAGAAACGTAAACTTCGTAAAATAAAGATTTTTAAAAATCTACAATAAATATATAAGCAGGAACAACGTTTATCATTTAGTAGTATTAGTTGACTTAATCATTCATTTATGTTTAGATTGTAATTTATATGTTAAAGTCCATTAAGAGATCCTAAGATCTGCTTCAGGGGATAGTCAGACATGGCCAAATCATCATTTTAGCGTTCATTTTTTTCCGTTGTGCACATTCATTTCACACCCGCATGGAGTAGCATCTTGGATATGGCTTACCCTGCCATGATCCTGCTTAGACTCTTCTGATAGTAGTCATAAAGCGGTCTGAAACCTCGGAAATTTCCAAAAAAAACTTTTTTCTCATTTAAGTTTTAGGTGTTGTGAACACGAACTTGCGTGTATAGTTTGCAATGGTAAAGTCACGCGATAACATTAAAAATAATATTTGTGTATTTTAATGTATTTCTTTTCAGAGGCGTTGTGCTTCAACCCACTGGTTGTAATTCATTAATATTCATGTAATCTATTTATCGTTGTTTTGTTGCTTGTATTGTAACGGCACTGCTCGCTCACGACGTTGCCATTAGTTTAGCATCTTTCTTGTAGATATTTTATTTTACATGCCTGTTACATAATAAATGTGGATAGTGTAGATTGTGTACCTTTAAGAGAACTTATCAGGGATCAGTCCATGTTAACTAGGGCATAAGCGTGCTTAGTAACACAACAGAGCACGGGTTGTAACAATATGGAAATGGCAGATACACGGGGTAGTCAAGAAAGCCTATGGGATGATAAAGAGTTAGCTATGTTAGCAGCACAAGGCACTGGTGAGGGGAATACCGATCCAAGTGAATTTTGTGAGGATGACAGATACAGTCAAGCCCCTTGGTGGGCAATCTGATAGTGAAGATGAGGTACAGAGACACACTGAGGCAATCGTAAAGATACGGGACTATAATGTAGGGAGTCCAAGTGAACGCAGAACAACTAAGAATTGTGGTAGATCGCCAGTGACATCGTCACGAGGCAGCATATCAAGGGCAGGCGGTGATAACTTTTTTGAATACCGAGAAATAGAAAGGAAAAAGGGCAGAAGATCACCTAGGAGTAGAGAAAGTGAAAGCCACAATAGGAGAGAAGATTTAGATAACACAGGTGTGTCAGGCATCCATGCATACCTAAAAGAGATGGGGAATAATATTCAGAAGGTCAGCTCAGAAATGGGAAATAAAATTCAAAACGTTAGTGCTGAAATGCAGAAGGTCAGCTCTGAATTGGGAAAGCAATAAAAAAAAAAGACTCGAGTCGTGTCTTGTCACGATAGCCAATCGCTATGTTATTTTATTTTTTGTGGTGTTTTATGTTGTGTTAGAATATTATTTGGACGAGATTCTACATCTACATCTACATCTATACTCCGCGAGCCACCTTACGGTGTGTGGCGGAGGGTACTTATTGTACCACTATCTGATCCCCCCTTCCCTGTTCCATTCACGAATTGTGCGTGGGAAGAACGACTGCTTGTAAGTCTCCGTATTTGCTCTAATTTCTCGGATCTTTTCGTTGTGATCATTACGCGAGATATATGTGGGCGGTAGTAATATGTTGCCCATCTCTTCCCGGAATGTGCTCTCTCGTAATTTCGATAATAAACCTCTCCGTATTGCGTAACGCCTTTCTTGAAGTGTCCGCCACTGGAGCTTGTACTGTTGGCTTTCAAGTGAAATGGTTCAAATGGCTCTGAGCACTATGGGACTTAACATCTGAGGTCATCAGTCCCCTACAACTTAGAACTAACTAAACTTATCTAACCTAAGGACATTACACATATCCATGCCCGAGGCAGGATTCGAACCTGCGACCGTAGCAGCAGCGCGGTTCCGGACTGAAGCGCCTAGAACCGCTCGGCCACAACGGCCGTCAAAACACGACAAAGATAGGTAGAGGTGCATTAACGAAGTTGCAGAGGCGCTTGAAACAAGTAGAAACAACGCAGGTGCAAAAGACAGAAATTGAGCTAAATAAGGCATTGACTGCTCTCACGATTTAAACAAAACATAGAAAGTGAAATTAAGCAATAATCTCAGGAAGTCAGATCGCAACCAAGGCAAAAATCACCTCTCAGTAGGCGATTTGGAAACAGCAGAACCGAAAGAGCCAGTTCAAACTGTTCACGATTATGTCCAAGTCCAGACGATATTAGAATGTGCTCGAATGTAAGAGTTGCTCGTCAACCACAGACTGAAAGTGTATCTGCAGAGCAACGAAATATCGCTAGAGATATGGTCCCCGCGTCTACACAGGGCACGACTGGATCGCAAATTGCGAATACGGAGAACACCAATGAAATATTATCATATGCATAATTGTTATCCGATAATGCGCACCACGGAACATTTTTCCAGTGAAGAAAACGTGACAGGGAATAGAAGAGGTGATGCCCAAGGTAACGGTAGACAGGGAACGTTAGCGCCAAGTGAGAATGTGATAGGCCGAGCGGGAAGAAGCTCTAATGAAAGTTTCAGCATTACAAAGACGAGGGTAATGTTTTACATCCGAAAACCTTTATTGGTCAGTTTGATTTATCATTACTTCCTCACTGGCCTCTGATGTGCAAACTGGACTTTGTGTGTTCACATATCGAGGGAACAACGGCCGAATGCATGTGGAACATTGCAAAAGCGTGCACGTCATACGAAGAGTTCCGTGACGCGGTTTTAAATAAATACTGGTCCAAGGAGACACAGGATAGCATCAAGCAGGAAGTAATGTTGAGCAGAGACTTGGAGAGTTCAGGGTTCCGTAGTCCGGTGAAATTTTTCGAAAACTTGACCAAGAAAAATCAGTATTTGGACAACCCATGCACACCGGCTGAGATCATGAGATTATGTTACATGAAGTTGCCAATGTAGAAGGGTTGAAAGGTATCCCAAGAGAGTTGGAGTTCGCTTTCAACGAGCAGCAGGCGCGAGAAAACCGTAGGCAGAGAGACGTGCAAGGTGAAAGAAGGGAGAACAACGGAGGGGATAACAGAGGCCATAATTGGCAAAACAATGTAAATCCTCCGCCTCACCAAAACATGGACCAGAGAGATTGTAGTGGGAATAATGGCAACAAAATGACCGGAGATGGGAGCCACAAAATAATGGCGCATCACTGGGCGACAAAAGCGAAACTCGTCAGCGGTCCGACCAAGGATGGGGTGGAATGAACAGTAACAGGCATCGGGAACAGTCGGTTGAAATTAGACCACCTAACCCTGGGAGAGTACGCCAAAATAACATGGAGAATGAATAATGACTAGGCCAGACGACGGGCACTAGAGAAAAGGTGCCAGTATACCGTCTCGGAAGTAATAATATAAATATTACGTGTAGCATATGAGTACATGAGGGAGATATTACTTGATGAAAAGGAAACGTTACCCAAACAGGAAATCTATCCGGTGGTAAGAGTACAAACTGGAGGTAGTATGGGTACTGCCGTAATAGATAGTGGAAGTGAACTCTCAGCTATTTCAGATAGGCTGTTTGCTACATGCAAAGATTCAATTACTCCACCGCTACTCACAGTACAAAAAACATAGGTACGAGGTGCGTTAATTGGAAAGGGTTTGGAAGTATCGCAACAAGCACGTCCAGACTTTGATTGCCAAGGACACCAATGACTGCAGATCTGTTCATAATACCGAAACTAACAGCTGATATTATAATCGATGTCGATTTTCTTTCAGGGCAGAAAGCTATCATCGATCCTGGAAGAGGGGAGTTAACGTTAGGGAAAGAGAATAAAATAAAAATCAGATTTGATGAGAAGGCAATAAAAGCTCAAATTCCGGAGAGCTGTTTAAAACTACAATTCACAGGCCAACATTCAGTTCAGAGGGAACAGTGTAAAAAGAAAAATGAGAATAGAGCAGAGTTCAAGTCAGAACGTGAACATATTAGTGAAATTAACCGTAGGATTGATGCGAAACTCGAGAACCTGGATAAATGAGGATAGAAAAGGGTTGGCGCTTGCACTCAAAAATAACGCAGAGATCTTCGTACCCAAAACCGGATGCTTTAAGGGGTATCAATATAAATTTGAGGTAAAGAAACATAGACCATTTCGGGAACCTCCTTATGCCAACCCATGGTCATACCAGTAAAGGGTTCTAAGTGAACTACGAAGAATGGAGGACGAAGGTGTAATTGAGGCCGTGAGATCTGAGTACAATAGTCCACTACGCATAGTAGACAAAAATGACGGTGGAATTCGACTGGTGTTAGACTCACGGCAAATAAATACCATTGTTGTGCCAGAGACGGATCGTCCTGAAAGGCTTCAGGAGCTGCTTCAAAGATTTCACGGGGTTTCGGTGTTTTCCTCACTTGATTTGCGCTCGAGCTTTTGGCAGAAAGAGCTCGATACTAAATGCCGAAAATACACGGCCTTTATTGCCTTCGGAAGGTGTTTTCAATTCAAAAGGCTCCCTTTTGGGTTGAATATATCTTCAGCTGCATTTATCAGGGGTTTTATCAAAACATTGAGTGAAGAGTTAAAAGAGAAGCTCAGTTGTTATGTAGACGACATACTGATAGCAGAAGAGACCTGGGAGACACATAACAAACTCTTAGAGGAAGTGTGAAGCAGTTTGAAAAGATATGAGGTGATCGCAAACATTAAGAAGTCTTGTTTTGGGGGCAGTAGGATCAGCTTTCTGCGACACGTGCCAGCAGAAGGAGGGATTAGTCCCGACCCAGAGAGGATGGCAGCAATTGCAAAGTTTACCACTCCTACAAATAGAAAACAACTGAGAGAGTTTCTAGGAATAATAAATTTCTATAAGAAGTTTATCTATGTGGAAACATTAGCAAGTCCCCGACTCTACCAATCAACAGGAAAAGGAACACCCTGGGTGTGGGATGACTGTGCAGACCGAGAATTCAATAATTTGAAGGTGGCACTTCGTCAATGTTTCTATTTTATCACATCCTGACTTATCACAGGATTTTTGTATGGCCACTGACAGCGCGAAGACCGGTCTGGGAGTCATGGTGTTTCAGGAGTTTGAATAAGATGGCAAATTAGTGCACAGAACAATCGCCTTTGGTAGCAGGGTACTATCCAAAAGTGAAAGAAATTACTCTGTTGCCGAACCTGAAGCCGTTGCAATAGTATAGGAATTTAAAAAATTCAGATACTTTAGGTTTGGTAAAAAAACAAAAGTCTATACGGACCATAGGGCCCTAGAGTTTCTTCTACCCGCCAAACTTCGCCATGGAAGACTAGCGAGATGGGTAACTGTGCTTCAGGAATAACAGTTTTCAACGGTCTATGTACCTGGTCCGAGAAACGTCATCGCTGACCCCCTGTCCCGCTCACCTACTGGCATAACAGAAGAGAAGGCTGAAGCATTAGAGCAAGAGCACTGTCTGTTGTTCTACCTTAAAGGCGTGGCAATGGAAAACTTCGTTACTGGAACGATGCGGAATATCCAGAGTGAGCAGGACAAGGACCCAGATTTAGTCAAAATAAAAGAAAAATGGAAGGATCGGACGCAGGCCTGCATAAGACAGCACTACCTCTTGAGAAAAAGGATTCTGTTTTATAGGGCAAACGTTAATGATTCGTTGTGGGTGGTGTGCATACCAAAGGAGTAATAAATAAGCTTATATGGTATACACACCTAAGTTACGCACATTTCGGCCCACGAAAATGTTTTATGAAAATGAGGAGTGTCTGCTACTTTAAAGACATACGCATACAGAAAGTACTGGTCAGCTGTAAAAACTGCCAAAAGGCGAAATCCGTAATTGTAGAAACCCAGACTCCTTTATTCCCAATTATTCCTGAGAAGCTAAGGCATATGGCAGCGACGGATTTAATGCGACCATTACACAAGACACCGAGGGGCCATCAATATATATTGGTAGTATTGGAGCTGACATCCAAATTTGTGACGTTGACACCACTAAAAAGGGTGACTGGTACAACTGTAAATAGAGCCTTGTGCAGAGACTTCATAATCCAAGTGGGAACTGTGGACTGTATTATCTCATATAATGCATCTTAATATAAATCTGAGGTATAGAAAAGAAGACTAAGGAGGTGTAAGATAAAGCCCATATTTATTGGTAGGTTTCACCCGAGTTCGAACCCAGCAGGGAGAACGATGAAAGACCGGGTAATTTATGTAGATTATACTGCGGAAAGAATCATGCTAGCAGGGATGTATTTCTTAAAGATTTTCAGGATGTGATAAACGAGCTCCCCCATAGTACTACACTGATGCCACCTATGATGGTTCTGAAGCATAGGGACCCTCCCGATATAATTCGAGGACTGATCGATTTTCCACAAAGGACGGGTTGACAACATAAAGTCATAGTGGAGGAGGCTTTCCGCAATATTCGGGTAGCTGGAGAGAAGCGCAAGGTGCGCGCAGACAAAAAGGCGCACGTAAGGGAATTTGTAGTTGGACGGAGGGTCTTAGTTACGTCTTATAGGTTGTCCAACAAACAAATGAAGCTGTGTCAAAAGTTCTTCAAGAGATGCAGCGGCCCTGAACGTATAAGAAGACTAGCGCATGCAAATGCGGTTGAAAAAAGGCTCTGAGCACTATGGGACTTTACTTCTGAGGTCATCAGTCCCCTAGAACTTAGAACTACTTAAACCTAACTAACCTAAGAACATCACACACATCCGTGCCCGAGGCGGGATTCGAACCTGCGACCTTAGCGGTCGCACGGTTCCAGACTGTAGCGTCTAGAACCGCTCGGCCCGCAACTCGTGGTCGTGCGGTAGCGTTCTCGCTTCCCACGCCCGGGTTCCCAGGTTCGATTCCCGGCGGGGCCAGGGATTTTCTCTGCCTCGTGATGGCTGGGTGTTGTGTGCTGTCCTTAGGTTAGTTAGGTTTAAGTAGTTCTAAGTTCTAGGGGACTGATGACCATAGATGTTAAGTCCCGTAGTGCTCAGAGCCATTTTTTTTTTAGAACCGCTCGGCCACTCCGGCCGGCGCAAATGCGGTTGAAATTGAGTCTGTGAAAACAGGAAAATCTTTGTGACTCCATCATATGAGCCATCTCAAGCCATTTATAGAATAAGTACGCAGAATTGAAGAGAGCTTTTATGGCAAAGCCGGCCGGGGTACCGAGCGGTTCTAGGCGCTACAGCCTGGAACTGCGCGAACGCTACGGTCTCAGGTTCGAATCCTGCCTCGGGTATGGGTGTGTGTGATGTCCTTAGGTTAGTTAGGTTTAAGTAGTTCTAAGTACTAGGGGACTGATGACCTTAGAAGTTAAGTCCCATAGTGCTCATAGCCATTTTTATGGCAAAAGTACATTATTGTATATAGTTAGCAACTTAGTTAAGTATTACACTGAAGGGATCTGTAGATTTAGCGAATTTTCTATAATAATATCATGTTAAAAGAGGTCCTACAGTACAGAAAAGGGCAGGATGTGGTGGGCAAGAGAATTAGGGTATGTTTCTTGGTGTAGGTTATAACTATGTGCACAGCAAGCTGAGCGTACAATTTTAGAAGGTGTTTAGAGTTTGTGCTATCTGTCCATGAAGGAATAAAGTGAAATTCAGAAACGTGTGGTACTGCAAAAAAAATTGTAAAGATGTGTGAATAGATAAAAATTGTTAACCAATTGATGTGGAACGTATTAGGAGAGAACGTCAGTAGTTAAAATTTTAGAAATGAGTGTATATTTTACATGTTTGGCGATAGGATCATAAATGAGTGACTTGCTAATAAGGTTTGCGGTGACACGCAGGTGTGTCGTCCAAGTATGATTTGTCTCCATTCAGAGAAATGGGAGTTCAATAGGTGGCCAGCTCCGCGTGTCTACGCGAAAGCGCATGGTTATTTGTATGGGAAAGTTGTATTTATGCTGTCCAAAGAGATGGAATAATTGTGTACTTGGTGAACAGTTCTGCGGAATTCCGCATGAGCGCAACGAAATATTATTTGAATGTTAGAGGGACATGAAACTGAAGTGTAAGAACGGTATATAGACACGTAGAATGTAATAAAGGAAAAGTACGAAGCTGTAGTTTCAAAGCACATGACACAGAGGGTAATACATAAGGACATGGCAGTCGTGTTGATGAGCAGTGATTTTATATAATGTACTAAAATCTTCATATTTCCATGTACCACTAATAAAATAAAATGTAACTTTATTAAGATGAAAAGAAGAGACCACCAGAGGAAGGTAACAGCAGCAGATACGAAAAAGGGGGACAGATAAGAGAATGTATTACTGAGTAAAACCATGAGAAATGGTACATGAAAGTGTGATTAAAATAAAAGAACAGTAATTGCACTAAACTTGCTATGTGGTATGATTGTCCACAGGAAGCACACCAGGAGCACGAAATGAAGAACTGGCCCACCTAATCAATCATTTGTGTATGTTTGTGTGTGCAGAGATGCACTTTATTGTTCACAGATATTCACGATGACAGCCTCGATGAAACCAAGACCCATGAGATTGGACGATCTTGTGATACCCACGAGTGTAGTAGTTAGACTAGTATAAACATCTTACTGGCCAGTAGTTTAACAAGTAGTTTAACAAGTAGTATTTGCAACTATTAACACTGGGATTTGGTGTGGATTAATTCTATTATTGTATGAACGAATAATATTTAGTATATATGTATTTTATAGGTATACAGGTGCCAACAGATATTTAATAATTCATTGACATAGGTAGAGGTGTATCACTTAATAAGTAACATTAACATGATACATGAAACTATTATCAAGATAATGACGGTAAATACATGAGTGTCTTGGCTAATTATACAAATAGGACAATAATAAATGTAAAGGTAAATGACCTCACTAGTGAATGAATCTTAAAATTTTATATTTCATAAATGTCAATAAATTGTGTTGTGTATTGTATAGTATTTGTTGTAAATCGGAAACTAATTGTGGGCATTAGTGAGCACAGGATGCGCAAAAAGCTTTGCGAGACACACTGGAAGTAACAACACGGTGTGCGGACAGAACAGTACAAATGCAAGGGCGCCGTCAGTCATGTCGCAGCAGATATGGGAAAACAGGACGTGGGCTGCCTGAAGACCACAGCCGGGCGGCAGACAATGACACCAGGTAACGTGGCCAGCGCAGCAGAGGTGGTATGTAAATGGCCACTAATGACTTGTTTCCACTGTTGTACTACATGATGGAGATGAGATAAACCAACTGCACACGTAATACAGTCAGTTAAGCCTACAGCGGAACTGCTAATAGCTGTACGGAACTGTGAACTATATTTGCTTTTCTTCTGCAGTTCTCCGCCAGACAGAGGATGATAACATCATAAGCTGTGGCAGTCATTCACCTGGCATTAAATTCTGAGGAATCTGAGTCACACACAACGACTCAAGTTCCATGTATAGTATCACCAAACAGATAACCTACTCGACTAATACGGGAGTCATATTTGGCGGTCCCCAGAGAAGTGTAATAGGCCGTCTGTTGCTAATCTATATAACCGACGTACGAGACCATCTGAGTAGCCCTCTTACATTGTTTGCAGATGATGCTGTCACTTACCGAATGAAAATCAATTGCAAAACATTTACAAAAGATATATGTATCCTGCAGAAAGTGGCAACTGACTCTATATAATAAAAAGTGTGAAGTCATCCATATGAGTACCCCAGTAAAACAATCCGGTTAAACAATAAAGCACACAAAGCTAAATGCTGTAAATTGAGCTGAATTCTTAGAGATTACAATCACGTATGACGTCCATTCGAACGAACATACGGATGAAGTTGTGGGGCAAGCAAACCAAAAACTGTGGTTTATTGGCTGAAGACTGAGAAAATGTAGCAAGTCTACTGAAGACATTTCTTACAGCACGCTTGTCCGCCCTCATCTAGATTGTTGCTGAGCGGTGTAGGATCCACATTATATTAGACTGACGGATATCCTCGAAACGGTTCAAAGAAGGGCAGATCCTTTCGGATTATCGCGAAATAGGGGAGATATTGCTACGGATATGATACGTGAATTGTTGTGGCAATCATTAAAACAAAGGCACTTTTTGTTGCTGCAAGATCCTCTCGTGAAATAGCAAACAACATCTTTCTCCTTCGGTTGCGGCAAAATTTTGTTGACGCCCACCCATAGAGGGAGAAACGATCATCATGATAAAATAAGAGATATCAGAACTCGCACAGAGAGAGTGGAACAGTGGAGAGATATGCTGAAGGTGGTTTGATGAACCGTCTGCTTGGCACTTCATCGTGAATTTTAAAGCAATCATGTAGATATACCTAAGTAAAGCTTAAGTGCCTGGCAAAGATTCAGTCACGGTAACGATGGTAACAGCTGATTAGGCATAATTAAATATGAAATATCAGAGTATTCACAATTATCAGAGAGACAATAAATGACGAAAACTTTGTACTGAACTGCGAATCAGCGAAGACTTATTTCGCTGTTAACTAAGTACGAAAGACGTTGAAAGACGTGCATCTACCTTGCACTTCTTTCATTTATTTACGATTTACGATATTGTAGTCATATTATTATCGTTACTAATACGGCAATAGCATCTCTGCTATTCTGCTGATTTTTTCAGTATGACAGCATAATGAAACTGGAAAGAAGATTAGAGTAAGGTACTTTTATTTTAGTTCCATATTCAGCAGTCTCCATCAGCTGGCCATGTTAGCTTTCCTTTTCCCGCGCTTCCCTTTTAGCTTGGAAGCGTGGGCCGGTAGTTTGAACGAGTTGGAGAAGTCGAAGTAGTCCTTCTTCTTATCCTTCTAAGTTGTAGTACCAACCTAAAACTCAGTTTCTCATGCACGTTTGGCTCTGTAAAGAGGCCTCCCTGACGACTCCCTGACTAAATTCTATCCAGTCACGAGTCATTCCGCTAAGTCAGAAATGTCTGCTTGAATTGAACGGCAGCTAGTTCGGCGACAGATCTATACCCCCGATTGGCCTGAGAAAAATACGCCAATTCCCACCCCAACAAGGCCCGGCTCCGCTGGAGCAACGGGCGGTAGGCGGTTAGCAGTCGTGAGGAGTCGGTGGCGAGATCCATAAGAGGACGGTTGCAAACTGGTAAGCATGCGCGCTCTTGATAGTTCAGAAGTGGATTGAGTCGTGAATACGTATTAAAGTGTTAGGTGATCTTTAATTTCGGGAGGATTGGCGCCTCATTGCTTTTATTTCTTCCTCATTTTGCTATTTCGTTTTTGGACTTGGCATCATAGCCCGGTCGGTTGCAGTATGCAAAATATACGTGGGACTCTCAGCGACCACGTTCGCTATAATTCAACCAACCTCGTAACTACGTCGCCTTCAGCGAATATCTTTCCTTCTCCAATACTCCGTGATATTAGTGAACATTTCATAACGGCCTATGTGTGTTTAGGTTTACCCTTCTTTGTCACCCACGCGCGAACACATGGCGAGTAGTTCTGCACACGATATCTAAATTGAACCAGAAGTAGCATGGCCCGCTTTTCATCTTATTCATATTCTAAAATCAAGGTGTTGCAGAATGAGTTTTATGAATTTTATTACTTTACGAACGGGAGGCCGCATTAATAACGTGCATCCACAAGTAGTTCATGTTCGCCTTTTCAATATATTTACGTATTAGCTATTGGATCCCGTCTCTTACCTTTCACTAATTATTAGAGTAAATTCTTTTCTGAATGGTCATCTCCCACCTTTCCTTGTCAATTTCGAACGCTAGTATTGTGGGTGCCTGTTGAATTTAGGCCATATCCCCCTACGCCCCCAGTCTTGTATTAACGTCCATAGCTAACAAGATATGTATACTCAATAATTATACTTCATTTGTACACGTGTAATTTCGATTTATAATCAATTGTTGCGCTTTTAATCCGACTTTCAATGAAAAGTGTTAACCCCATTTATAGAGAAATCAAGGAAATGCTAGCATAGGAAGGCCCCCTACTGAAAATAATCCTCTTGTGATGATAAAATTGATTGTAAATCCAATGAATAGTTTTTGTTTGATCGTGGTGGATATTTTTTTATGCTGTGAAATAGACAATCCTTGCGCCAGGCCCTAATCCTTTTTAATGCGCCGACGACTCTTGTATGTGGTGATCTGTATGAAATTCAACCCCAGTCCTCCGTTATAGATGAGGGAAAGTCACACTGATAGGGCAGTTGTGAGCAAAATCCTCGTTATGTGGTGAAAGGGTAGGCCCTGCCATTCCCAGTCCCTTTTTATGGGCAAGGCACCTCCTTAACATGGCGACCCTGTGACAGGATTCTACTGCTAGGAATCTTCTGATAATAGGGATAATCTTAATGTAATTAATTTTAATTTAATTATTATTTTGAACAGGCATTGGTTTTTTGCACTTCTATTTGCAGTCTTGTTTGGCTGCGTTGAGTACAACGTTGCCGTCATTTGTTTCATGTTTTTCTATGTATTTTTGAGAGAAAGGTTATTTTTTGTTGGCAAATTTCGATTAGGTGAGCATGCTACAATTGTTCGGCGCGCCTATAATTAGTGGGAGCGAGAGGTTATTCAGCCAGTAGACAGCCACCGCAGGCCCCGGTAATTAACAATGAGTATTACCACCCGCTCATGTGCAAGAAAGTTGGTGGGTTTGGCGGACTCGTTGGAAACTGCAGACGGGCACGTTGAGCGTACATCCGGGGTGACGGAAGTAACAGTACCTTTACCCACCATAGTGAAGCAAGCAGGTTTTGAGGCGGTGGCTGGTCAAAGCGGACTGGGTGATGCGCGCAAACCACCTCCCCCAGCGCAGGCCAGAGCGGCAAACAGCTTACAAGACAGCGCTCAACAAAGGCAGGTAGTAACAGAGTGCGTTGAACCCCTGGAAACCGAGACAGGGTATTCCTTCGACCAGCTGGCAGCACCTGCTTTCGACGTAACGGCTCTGCCGGCGCTAATAATGCAAATGATGAAGAAACAGCGGGAACGATTAAAAACCATTCAGGAAGGACAAGAAAATTCTATGAAGAAACAGGAGGAACGATTAAAAACCATTCAGGAAGGACACGAAAATGCTAGGAAAGGAGAAACGTTTAAAAACCATTCAGGAAGGACAAGAAAATGCTAGGAAAGAACAGCAGGAACGATTGAAAACCATTAAGGAAGGGTAGGATGCACTGCAAGAACAAGTTGAGACCGCGAGTGAGGAAAAAAAGGCCGTGCGTTCAAAGCTCGAATAGATTGATTCGTTTATAACAGACACCACAAGGGTGACATCCGAGTTGAGAAGGGATATGGACGAAGTAAAGAAAGGTTTAGAAGCGGTGGAGTCTTTGGAGGAAATTTGTAGCAGGATTGGTGAGGTAATAGATGGGCAAGTTAACGTGAACCAACGGCTAGAGAGCCGTATAACTGCCATTGAAAGTAATGTAGGCGGCAGTACAGGGGTATTGACGGATGTCGATCCAGATAAAATTCGAGAAGTGGCAGTAGACGTAAGCAAGGAAGAAGCTGCATTGGTGGAGGAGGTATGCCAGAAGGCCTCCCGCAATGAACAAGTGGTTAGTAAGGGCACTGAACGGTTAGAACCGATCTCATCCCCCTTAGAACATCTGTCCACAAAAAATAGTGAGAACGACCGGACGCAGCCAGTAGGAACGGGCGACAGCGCAGAAACTGAGTCACTGCTTCGCTTCAAGGAGGATCAAAACAAAGCAAATCGAAGAGCGTTACAAAAACTGCACCAGATGAGTGAGCGTAGGGAAGCAATCCAGGGTAGAATGACGGCCGACAATAGACAACACTGTGATGAACGTGAGGAGAGGCGATTTGCAAGATCTTAGTGGAAGATTGTGGCGCCTGCGGGACGGGAACTCGTCACAGAGGCCGCACAACGAAGACGGGGCTAGCGAGGCCGAGGAAGACGAAAATAGGCGACACTTCCTCTCAGTACAAAAATACAGTGTCTTTCCTGACCCATCTGGATAAATTCATCCCCCCTTGTGGATAGATCAATTCCAAGATGCGTTCCCTTCCTCATGGAGCTCTGTTCTCCAAATGAACTTCGTCTGCGGATTTCTCCGTAGCGAAGCGGCAGCAAGAATGATTATTTTAACGAGAGGTTTTCGGTCGTACAGAGAGTGTAGGGAAGCATTCCTCGACGAGTTTTGGTCGAAGAGCACTCGAGATCGAGTGAAGCTTGGAATTTTGATGACTAATCCTTTCGCCGAAGCTAATCATCACCATCCGACGGTTTATTTCAAAGAGTTAGTGCAACGAAATCAGTTCTTAGATGCGCCGTATGACCCGGCTGAACTGATTCACATATGCCTAACGCCTACAGCGGGACATAACAATTGCAGCGAGAGGGCTGAACGACATCGGGTCTTTTCAACTTCTGCTACAAGAGTTACGGTACGAGAGAGGTAGTGAAGTGCATGCCAGTGTGTAGACGAATCGTAACGAGCCGGCGCCTGGGTGCCCGTATGACAGGAACGAGGGCGGGTGGCCATGGCGGCGGCCGTCAAGACCCAACGGTCCACGTTGGAACCGAGATTCACGTGGAAGTAACTGGCCCCCTCGTAATCACCTTGATGAGAGACGTGGATACGACCATAACTAACCTGTGCGAAATGACACACCACCTGCGGACGTTGTAGAGATGCAAAGTCCTAATCCCCATCATAATGCGGAACAGGCAAGGGACAATTAGAGAAATGAATTTATTCATTGGGGAGGAAAGTATTGGTAAAATCACACCGGCTACCAAAGAAGCACAAATACCTGTGCAAGAAATTCTTTAACGTGTAATGTGGCCCATTCCGAGTCCGAAGAATCTTGCACCCGAATGTAGTTGAGATTGAGGCATTGAGGAGTAAGCGTTCACGCGGGATGCACCATGTGACTAATTTAAAGATATTTAAAGAAAATTGAGGGAGGTCAGGCGAGTGACAGAAATTTAGTAGCATCCTCAGAAATAGTATAATTATGTTCACTGGTTGTAAGGAGTCGTTTAGTGGCTAGACGTTATGCGGGAAGGTTAAATGTTCAAGTGTTTGGTTCTCAGTGGAATTTAGATACTGGATTTGCTGTGCTGACTTACGTCTCTACAAGGGCTTACCTTTTAGATGGTGAACGCTGTCTCATGCCCCAAAGGAGGAAGCTTGAGGTGTTAGGGATTAGAAGCCAACTGCAGGATGCGTTGTCCTCACGATTTATTAGCCAGGTGTGGGTTTGGGGGCACTGTGCTCTGTATGATTTTGTGGCCAGACGCGGGTATTGGCGTGCTGTGCCGGTAATTTTGTGTTTTTCCAGAGAAGATTGATTAATTAGTAACCATCCGAGAGGACGCCTCAAGGAAGACAATTAAGTGCAGCATTTGTCGAATGGAGAGAGGAAGCCAGAGAACGAAGGGTAACCAGAGTGTGTAAGTATGCACACCGGTGAGTAGAGCAAGGAGCGTCACTACAGTGTTATCTCGTCAGTACCTTTATTTTAATTACTAAGCGGAAATCAGTGTACTCCTTCCTTTGTGCTTGTTATTATGATTGCTTTGTATGTTTCAGAATCGCTAAAAACCTTAAATGAAAGATGTGAACGTTTGTGTAAGACTGAGCACATTAAGGACTTGGTGGACCCATAGCTATCAAGCTAATGGATGTTATGTTGAGGCGGAGAGTGTCGGTGGTGTGTGCAACCAAGGAACAGCTGGAGGTGATGGCCCAGAAAGAGAGATTGCTTAATTTGATGTTATATGAAAGACAGTACTGGAATGTTGGCACAACAAGTGAACCAGGGAGTATAGTACTTCACTATCAGCTTAATATGAATGCAAATAACTGGTTGTAAAATTACACTGCACAGCAGTGACAGTATATACTGCATGTTATGTCACTTGCATGGTGTTCATGTTGGGGAACCTAGCAGTGGATAAGTTGAAACATCCCGCTAGAAAAATTAATGAAAGACAGTGCTGGTAAACCCTTTACGTTATTTCATTTTCAAGCAGCTGAGCAAAACTGAACGTCCTCAGACATTCACTAAACTGACACACAATATTTTTAGCGCAACGCAATCTGACTCAATAATCCCTACAAAAGAATGGCCCTGACTAGCAATAAGATATACCTTTCATGAATCACTTACCTCACAAAAATCTTCGTTAGTCAAATTACTGCAATACAGCGGGCGCCAATACTCCCAGCAAAATAAAAGATTCTAACTACTGAAGACACTAACTACTGATCGGCATAGTTAGCAAATGAAAGACTTTGATAGCGAACCAACAATGTATTTACCTTAATAATATTCAAAAGTAATCATATATATATATATATACATATATATATATCAGTTCATGATATGCAGTATTACAAATTTACTCTTTCTGATGGACACACGTCCAGATCGTCCGCTCTCAAAATTCTAACATGTCTCTCCCCACATCCACCACTGCTGGCGGCTCACCTCCAACTGTGCATCGCCTTGCGCTGTTCACATCCAACTGCCCAACACTACAATAGCAAATATTCCAACAATGCAAACCAGCCACAGACTTCACACAGCACAGTCAGTGATTTTCATATAGAGCGCTACGTGGCGTTACCAACATAAAAACCTAAACACCCTACTTACAAAGTTTTCGTAAATAGTGATCCTCTAACAGAAACCCTCTCCTGGTCCCATGTGACCTTTTCTATCAACCGTGTTCAAATTGTCCTCAGTTGTGCTAAATAATGACTTTCTTTGAATAATGATTAGTATTATAGAATTGAATTTTGGCTCGAGGTAGGTGTTAAGACCCTCTGTCATGTGACAGATGCGAGGATGAGACGTCCTATTGGTATCGTAGAAAAATTTTCTTTGTACATAATTTATTGTGAGGGTTACTTTGTAATGTCTGTATTCAATGTATATTACACAAGTGAGCTGGGCAAATGTAAGGCTAGAGTATTCCCTGCTCTTAGTCTGCTTTTTCTGTGGTCATTGTAATTATGTTAGTTTTAGTGATATGTTTCGTTTGTGTCGTTGGAGTCGTATTTTTCTTTACTGTCATTGTGATGATAGTGGAAGGCACACTTTACTATCAGTTACTGATTGTGTTTGGCACACTATTACATGTTCATGGTGAAGCACTGCGGTTCGGAAAGGACGGTGGTTGGCCTGCGATACTAGCCTGTTGTTGGACCGGCCGAGTGTTATTCCGAGGCGGGGAGGATGGCAGCCGCACTCTTGCCTCGCCAAATCAACCCCCACCATGCGGCTTTGGGGGATGCAGCTACAGTGGACGGCATCTGACCGCCCCTTGCCTGCCTGCCTCCCTGCGTACGCGCCACCAAAAGCAGCCAGCAGACCACTTTAGGTGGGGCGCACCCACAGACCGCTAGGGCATGCGCCCACCCCCTACGCCCCTTCCGAGGCACAACACGAGCCAGGGATCCCCGGGAGGTCGTCAACCCCGAGATGGCAACCAGAACTGGCGCTGCGGCAAGAGGTTGTATCTTGACGGCACTGTATGCTACTGTCAGCTGGTTTCCAACGAACTTTACATTCTAGGGGAAGATGACACTTTTCAAACAGAATCGCCCATTTTTTAACTTTCTCTAACCTATCTGAAACACATGGAAGTTTAGCAACGATGAGTTGTGTGTCCCACCCATCTAAAAATCAGGAACTCTACTCAGATCGTGTTACTCACCTGGGGACGCTTTGCAGTGTTGAGTTGTGTGCCTTATACATGGCCGAGTGCCAAGCTTTAATGAACTAACATTCTGTAGAGGAGGAACATTGTAACTGTCTTTTGTTCCTGCTCCTTTAGCAATGACCTGCTGTTCGCTAGCGACTACAGACATTCACGTATCTGTCACTAGTGTTCAATATGAATCAGAACTTGAAGACTGAACTTTATGAACCTTTTTGCAAGTCTCTAGTGTCTGTGGGGACGGAAGCAACTAATTTTCGATTGTTCGAGAACTTTATCATCAATAGGGACTCGCAATTTTAGTTGCTTGGCTTGTTTGGAGGTGAACTGTGTGCGGAGAACCCTGTGGCAACACTTTTAACTGATGCTTAATGCCATTATGGTAGCACTCCAATGTAAAGGCAGGTCCAGGACGTTACTCACATGGACGCAGTATGTGTTACTGGTAAAGGCAGATAATGAACAGTGCAACAGACTATGAAAGCGGGTGAGGGACAGACGGATGAATAGGACCATGTGTCAAGGGCAGTGTCGAGGGTGGACTGATAGACGTGTGCGCACCTGTGGCAATGCAACAGCGAATCCGAATTTTCCGGAATCTCCGTTTGTGCCAATACACTGAATTCGTCCATCATTGCCAAATCTTCGCTTCAGTTGTCTGTGATCCGTCGTAATCAGTGCAATGCCATACCGAGTGATCATTTGTGTGACAAGTGTCGTTTCTTTCTTTTTACGTGTGCTTCCGATATCAATAAAGGTTTACCATTTTGTATCTTTGTCTCTGTAAAAAATGGTTCAAATGGCTCTAAGCAGTATGGGACTTAACATCTGAGGTCATCAGTCCCCTAGACTTAGAAATACTTAAACCTAACTAGCCTAAGGACATCACACACACCCATGCCCGAGGCAGGATTCGAACCTGCGAACGTAGCAGCAGCGCGGTTCCGGACTGAAGCGCCTAGAACCGCTCAGTCACAGAGGCCGGCTTTTGTCTCTGTCATACTATTCATGACATTGTACGTGTCGTCTGTGTATATCCATGTCTTGTATGCTTGGTTAAGCTAATGTTTTTGTTTCCCGCCTAATGATTCCATTCCCAAGTTGGAAATGTACCCTGTGATATTCCCATTCATTTTAGAGTGCACCAACTCATTTCCTCTCACCTTCTGCCTGATGATAAGCTGCCCATGTTTACTTGTGTGTTTTTGTAAATCAACCATGGATGACGCTGTATCATGTTTCGCTTCTATATGTGAACTGACTATATGGTTTGCTTTTGTTAATAACCAACAAACTGATTAATGTAGGCATATAGATATGGTAGCATTTTCGTTTCTTTTTGTGTACACTTGACAGTGGCTCACACTAAGTACATCACTTGCTCACAAGTTACTTGATTATGATGATTATGCTGTAAAGCTATTCCTTAATTGTTTCTCTTCCTAATAGTTCTAGTTACACTCATAACACAAGGATGTTTTTAGCTACTTGAAACTGAATTGTTACTTTGTATCGTTTGTTTCGTGCTTTTCTCATGTTCGTAACTTATGATGTCCAGGTGGGACAACGTTTGTCCAATGATTATTTGTTGCAGGTCATTTTCAGGAATTTTGCATGCTCACGTAACTTTTGTAATTGATGCATTGCCCATCTGGGATAGTATTTATTTTTATTTTTGCATGATTTGTATTCAAGAAAATGATTGTGTTTTGATTATAAAAAAGGGGGGAACAACCTAAAATAACTAAATGAAAATAAGGTCCCACATAGCTGACTCCATGAGCCCCCGTCGCACCATAAGATGAATCGGCTGTTAGATTTTCTCGGTCCTCATAATTCTTCAAAATTTTCAGTCCCTGCGAAAGTCTTGTCTCAGAGGTCAGGGTGACGAAATACCTGCATCTACCTTGCACTTCTTTCACTTATTTACGATTTACGATTTACGATATTATAGTTATATTATTATCAGTACTAATACGGCAATAGCATGCCTTCTATTCTGCTGATTTTTTCAGTGTGACAGCATAATGAAACTGGAGAGAGGATTGAAGCAAGGTACTTTTATTTTAGTTCCATATTCAGCAGTCTCCATCAGCTAACTATGTTGGCTTTCCTTTTCCCGTGCTGGCCTTTTAGCTTGGAAGCATGGGGCGGGAGTCTGAACGACTTGGAGAAGCCAAAGTAGTACTTCTTCTTATTCTTCTAAGTAGTAGTACCAACCTAAAACTCAGTTTCTCCTGCACGTTTGGCTCTGTAAAGAGGCCTCCCTGACGACTCTCTGACTAAATTCTATCCAATCACGGGTCATTCCGCCAGGTCAGGAATGTCTGCTTGAACGGCAGCTAGTTCGGCCACAGATCCCTACCCCCTAATTGGCCTGAGAAAAGTGCGCCAATTCCCACCCTCACAAGGCCCGGTTCCGCTGGAGCAACGGCCGGTAGGCGGTTAGCAGTTGTGAGGAGTCGGTGGTGAGATCCAGTGAAGACGGTTGCAAGCTGGTAAACATGCGAGCTCTTGCTAGGTTCAGAAGTGGATTGAGTCGCGAATACATATTAAATTGTTAGGTGATCTTTGATTTCGCGAGACTTGGCGCCTCATTGCTTTTATTTCTTCCTCATTTTGCTATTTCGTTTTTGGACGGTTGCAGTATGCAAAACATACATGGGACCTTCAGTCACCACGTTCGGTATAATTCAACCACCCTCGTAATTACTTTGCTTTCAGCGAATGTCTTTCCTTCTCCAATACTCTGTGATTTTTGTGAACATTTCGTAACGGCCTTTATGTGTTAGGTTTTCCCTTCTTTGTCGCCCACGTGTGAACACGTGGCGAGTAGTTCTGCACACGATATCTAAATTGAACCAGAAGTAGCATGGCCCGCTTTTCTTGTTATTCATATTCGTAAATCAAGGTGTTGCTGATGGGTTTTATGAATTTTATTAGTTTACTAACGGGAGGCCGCTTTAATAACGTGCATCTACAAGTTGAAAATGGTTCAAATGGCTCTAAGAACTATGAGACTTAACATCTGAGGTCATCAGTCCCCTAGACTTAGAACTGCTTAAACTTAACTGACCTAAGGGTATCACACACATCCATGCCCTAGGCAGGATTGGAACCTGCGACCGTAGCAGCAGCGCGGCTCCAGACTGAAGCACCTAGAACTGTTCGGTCACAGAGACCGGCTATCCACAAGTAGTTCATAGTTTGCCTTTTCAATATATTTATGTATTAGCTATTGCATCCTGTCTCTTACCTTTCACTAATTATTAGAGTAAATTCTTTCCTGAATGGTCACCTCCCACCTTTCCTTGTCCATTTCGAACCTTAGTATTATGGGTGACTGCTGAATTTTGGCCATATCCCCCGACGGTCCCCCCCCCCCCCCCCCCGCCCAGTCTTCTATTAACGTCCATAGGTAGCAAGGTATGTATACTCAATAATTATATTTTGTTTGTACAAGTGTATTTTCGATTTATAATAAATTGTGGTGCTTTTAATCCGACTTTCAATGAAAAGTGTTAACCCCATATATAGAGATATCAAGGAAATGCTATCATTGCAAGGCCCCCTACTGAAGATGCTCCTCTTATGATAATAAAATGATTGTGAATCCAATGAGTAGTTTTTGTTTGATCGTGGTGGATATTCTTTTATGCAGTCAAATAGACGATCCTTGCGCCAGGCCATAATCCTTTCTGATGCCGACGACTCTTGTATGTGGTGATCTGTATGAAATTCAACCCCAGTCCTCCGTTCTAGATAAGGGAAAGTATCACTGATAGGGCTGTTGTGAGCAAAATCCACGTTATGTGGTGAAAGGGTAGGCCCTGCCATTCCCAATCCCATTTGATGGGCAAAACACCTCCTTTACATGGCGACCCTGTACCAGGATCCTACTGCTAGGAATCTTCTGATACTGCATAAGTAGGGACAATCTTAATGTAATTAATTTTAATTTAATTATTATTTTGAACAGGCATTGGTTTTTTGCACTTCTGCTTGCAGTCTTGTTTGGCTGCGTTGAGTACAACGTTGCCGTCATTTGTTTTATATTTTTCTATGTATTTTTGAGAGAAAGGTTAATTTTTGTTGGCAAGTTTCGATTAGGTGAGCGTGCTTGAATTTTACAGTGCGTCTGTAATTAGTGGAAGCGAGCGGTTATTCAGTCAGTAGACAGCCTCGGCAAGCCCGGTAATTAACCATGAGTATTACCACCCACTCATGTACAAAAAAGTTAGTGGATTTGGCGGACTCGTTGGCAATCGCAGACGGGCACGTTGAGCGTACGTCCGGGGTGGCGGAAGTAACGGTACCTTTACCCACCGTAATGAAGTAAGCAGGTTTCGAGGTGGTGGCTGGTCAAAGCGGGCTGGGCGATGCGCCCAAACCACCTCCCCCAGCGCAGGCCAGAGCGGCAAACAGCTTACAAGTCAGCGCTCAACAAAGGCAGGTAGTAACAGAGTGCGTTGAACCAGTGGAAACTGGGACAGGGTATTCCTTCAACCAGCTGGCAGCACCTGCTTTCGGCCTAACGGCTCTGCCGGCGCTAATAATGCAGATGATGAAGGAAAAGGAGGAACGATTAAAAACGATTAAAAACCATTCTGGAAGGGACAAGAAAATGCCATGAAGGAACAGTAGGAACGATTAAAAACCATTCAGGAAGGAGAAGAAAATGCTAGGGAAGAACAGGAAGAACGGTTAAAAACCATTCAGTAAGGACAAGAAAATGCTAGAAAAGAACAGGAGGAACGGTTATAAAAAATTCAGGAAGGACAAGAAAATGCTAGGAAAGAGCAGCAGGAACGATTGAAAACCAGGGGTAGTGACGGATGTAGATCCCGATAAAAATCGAGAAGTGGCAGTAGAAGTAAGGAAGGAACAAGCTGCATTAGTGCAGGAGGTATGCCAGAAGGTCTCACGGAATGAACAAGAGGTTAGTAACATCATTGAACGGTTAGAATGGATCTCAGTCACCATAGAACACCTGTCCACAAAAAACAGTGAGAACTCCAACTGAACGCAGTCAGTAGGAACGGGTGTCAGCGCAGAAATTCAGTCACTGCTTCGCTTCAATGAGGATCAAATCGAAATTAACAAAGGAAATTGAAGGGCGTTACATTAATACCAGCAGATGAGTGGGCGTAACGAGGCAATCCAGGGTAGAATGTCGGCCGACTATAGACAACATTGTAATGAACGATAGGAGAGGCGAGACAGTGCGAACGATTTGCCAGATCTTAGTGGAAGATTGTGCCGCCTGCAGGACGGGAACTCGTCACAGAGGCCGCACAACGAAGACGTAGTTAGCGGGGCCGAGGAAGACGAAAATAGGCGACACTTCCTCGCAGTACATAAATACAGTGTCTTTCCTGACCCATCTGGTGAAATTCACCTCCACTTGTGGATCGATCGCCGGCCGCGGTGGTCTCGCGGTTCTAGGCGCTCAGTCCGGAACCGCGCGACTGCTACGATCGCAGGTTCGAATCCTGCCTGGGCCATGGATGTGTGTGATGTTCTTAGGTTAGTTAGGTTTAAGTAGTTCTAAGTTCTAGGGGACTGATGACCACAGATGTTAAGTCCCATAGTGCTCAGAGCCATTTGAACCATTTTTGTGGATCGATCAATTCCAAGATCCATTCCCTTCCTCATGGCGTTCTGCTCTCAAAATGAACTTCGTCTGCGGGTTTATCCGTAGCGAAGCGGCGGCAAGAACGAGAATTTTAACGATAGATTGTCGATCATACAGAGTGTTTAGGGAAGCATTCCTCGACGAGTTTTGGTCGAAGAGCATTCAAGATCGAGTGAAGCTTGGGATTTCGATGACTAAGCCTTTCGCCGAAGCTAATCATCACCGTCCGACGGTTTATTTCAAAGAATTAGTGCAACGGAATAAGTTCTTAGATGCGCCGTATGACCCGCCTGAACTGATTCGCATATGCGTAACGAAGTTCCTTCAGCGACTATAGCGGGACATAGCAATTGCAGAGAGAGGGCTGCACGACATCAAGTCTTTTCAACTTCTGCTACAAGAGTTAGGGTACGAGAGGGGTAGTGAAGTGCGTGGCAGTGTGCAGACGGATCGTAACCAGCCGGCGCCGTATGACAGGAACGGGTGCGGTTGGTCATGGCGGCGGCCGTCAAGACCCAACGGTCCACGGTGTAACCGAGATTGACGCGGAATTAACTGCCCCCCTCGTAATCACCTTGATGAGAGACGCGGATATGCGCATAACGAACCTGTGCGAAATGACGCAGCACTACCGAACGTTGCAGAGATTCGAGGTTTTGATCCCCGACATAATGCGGGACAGACAGGGGACAATTAGAGAAATGAATTTATTCGTTGAGGAGGAAAGTATTGGTAAAATCCCACCGGCTATCTAAGAAGCACAAATACCAGTGCAAGAAATTCTTTAACGTGTATTGTGGCCCATTCCGAGTCCGAAGAATCTTGCACCCGAATGTAGTTGAGATTGAGGCATTGAGGAGTAAGCGTTCACGCGGGATGCACCATGTGACTAATTTAAAGATATTTAAAGAAAATTGAGGGAGGTCAGGCGCGTGACAGAAATTTAGTAGCATGCTCAGAAATAGTATAATTGTGTTCACTGGTTGTAAGGAGTCGTTTAGTGGCTAGACGTTATGCAAGAAGGTTAAATGTTCAAGTGTTCGATTCTCAGTGAATTTTCGATATTGGATTTGCTGTGCTGAGTTACGTCTCTACGGGGGATTACCTTTTAGTTGGTGAAAGTTGTCTCATGACTTAAAAAGAGGAAACTTGAAGTGTTAGGGACTAGAAGCCAACTGCAGGATGCGTTGGGCTCAGGATTTATTAGCCAGGTGCAGGTTTGGACGCAGTGTGCTCTGTACGATTTTGTGGCCAGACGCGGGTATGGGAGTGCTGTGCCGGGAATTTTGTGTTTTTTTAGTTTTTTTCCAGAGAGGATGGATTAATTAGTAACCATCCGAGAGCACGCCTCAAGGAAGACAATTAAGTGCAGCGTATTTCGAATGGAGAGAGGAATCCAGAGAACGAAGAGTAACGAGAGTATGTAAGTATGCACACCAGTGAGTAGAGCAAGGAGCGTCACTACAGTGTTATCTCGTCAGTACCTTTATTTTAATTACTAAGCGGAAATCAGTGTACTCCTTTCCTTGTGCTTGTTATTATGTTTGCTTTGTATGTTTCAGGAGCGCTAAAAACCTTAAATGAAAGATGTGAACGTTTGTGTAAGACTGAGCACTTTAAGGACTTGGTGGACCCATAACTATCAAGCTAATGGATGTTATGTTGAGGTGGAGAATGACGGTGGTGTGTGCAACCAAGGACTAGCTGGAGGTGATGGCCCAAATAGAGAGAGTGCGTAATTTGATGTTAAATGAAAGACGGTACTGGAATGTTGGCAGAAGTGAACCAGGGAATATAGTACTTCACTATCAGCTTAATCTGAATGCAAATAACTGGTTGTAAAATTACACTGGGCAGTTGTGACAGTATCTACTGCATGTTATGCCACTTGCATGTTGTTCATGTTGGGGAACCTAGTGGTGGATAAGTTTTCGTAAATAGTGATCCTCTAACAGAAACCCTCTCCTGGTTCCATGTGGTCTTTCCTCTCAACCCTGTTCCAATTGTCCTCAATTGTGCTAAAGAAATGGCTTTCTTTGAATAATGATTAGTATTATCGAATTGAATTTTGGCTCGAGGTAGGTGTTAAGGCCCTCTGTCATGTGACAGATGCAAGGATGAGACGTCCTATTGGTATCGTAGAGAATTTTCCTTTGTGCATAATTTATTGTGAGGGTCACTTTGTAAAGTCCATATTCATTGTAAATTACACAAGTGAGTTGTGCAAATGTAAGGCTAGAGTATTCCATGCTCCTAGTCTGCTTTTTCTGTGGTCATTGGAGTTATGTTAGTTTTAGTGATATCTTTCGTTTGTGTCGTTGGAGTCGTATTTTTCTTTGCTGTCAGTGTGATGGCATCGGAAGCCACACTTTAATATCAATTACTGATTGTGTTTGGCACACTATTACATGTTCATGGTGAAGCACTGCGGGTCGGAAAGGACAGTGGTTGGCCTGCGACACTAGCCTGTTGTTGGACCGGCCGAGTGTTATTCCGAGGCGGGGAGGATGGCAGCCGCACTCTTGCCTCGCCGGCTCAACCCCCACCACGCGGCCTTGGGGGATGCAGCTACAATGGACGGCATCTGACCGCCCCTTGCCTGCCTGCCTCCCTGCGTACGCGCCACCAGAAGCAGCCAGCAGACCACTTTAGGTGGGGCGTACCCACAGACTGCTAGGGCATGCGCCCGCCCCCTACGCCCCTTCCGAGGCACAACACGCGACAGGGATCCCCGGGAGGTCGTCAACCCCGAGATGGCAACCAGTACTGGCGCTGCGGCAAGACGTTGTATATCGACGGCACTGTACGCTACTGTCTACATCTACATCTACATGATTACTCTCTAATTCACATTTAAGTGCTTGGCAGAGGGTTCATCGAACCATAATCATACTATCTCTCTTCCATTCCACTCCCGAACAGGCGCGGGAAAAACGAACACCTAAACCTTTCAAAAATGGTTCAAATGGCTCTGAGCACTATGGGACTTAAGATCGATGGTCATCAGTCCCCTAGAACTTAGAACTACTGAAACCTAACTAACCTAAGGACATCATACAACACCCAGCCATCACGAGGCAGAGAAAATCCCTGACCCCGCCGGGAATCGAACCTGGGAACCCGGGCGTGGGAAGCGAGAACGCTACCGCACGACCACGAGATGCGGGCACCTAAACCTTTCTGTTCGACCTCTGATTTCTCTTATTTTTTTTTTTTTTTTTTGATGATCATTCCTATCTATGTAGGTTGGGCTCAACAAAATACACTCCTGGAAATGGAAAAAAGAACACATTGACACCGGTGTGTCAGACCCACCATACTTGCTCCGGACACTGCGAGAGGGCTGTACAAGCAATGATCACACGCACGGCACAGCGGACACACCAGGAACCGCGGTGTTGGCCGTCGAATGGCGCTAGCTGCGCAGCATTTGTGCACCGCCGCCGTCAGTGTCAGCCAGTTTGCCGTGGCATACGGAGCTCCATCGCAGTCTTTAACACTGGTAGCATGCCGCGACAGCGTGGACGTGAACCGTATGTGCAGTTGACGGACTTTGAGCGAGGGCGTATAGTGGGCATGCGGGAGGCCGGGTGGACGTACCGCCGAATTGCTCAACACGTGGGGCGTGAGGTCTCCACAGTACATCGATGTTGCCGCCAGTGGTCGGCGGAAGGTGCACGTGCCCGTCGACCAGGGACCGGACCGCAGCGACTCACGGGTGCACGCCAAGACCGTAGGATCCTACGCAGTGCCGTAGGGGACCGCACCGCCACTTCCCAGCAAATTAGGGACACTGTTGCTCCTGGGGTATCGGCGAGGACCAATCGCAACCGTCTCCATGAAGCTGGGCTACGGTACCGCACACCGTTAGGCCGTCTTCCGCTCACGCCCCAACATCGTGCAGCCCGCCTCCAGTGGTGTCGCGACAGGCGTGAATGGAGGGACGAATGGAGACGTGTCGTCTTCAGCGATGAGAGTCGCTTCTGCCTTGGTGCCAATGATGGTCGTATGCGTGTTTGGCGCCGTGCAGGTGAGCGCCACAATCAGGACTGCATACGACCGAGGCACACAGGGCCAACACCCGGCATCATGGTGTGGGGAGCGATCTCCTACGCTGGCCGTACACCACTGGTGATCGTCGAGGGGACACTGAATAGTGCACGGTACATCCAAACCGTCATCGAACCCATCGTTCTACCATTCCTAGACCGGCAAGGGAACTTGCTGTTCCAATAGGACAATGCACGTCCGCATGTATCCCGTGCCACCCAACGTGCTCTAGAAGGTGTAAGTCGACTAACCTGGGCAGCAAGATCTCCGGATCTGTCCCCCATTGAGCATGTTTGGGACTGGATGAAGCGTCGTCTCACGCGGTCTGCACGTCCAGCACGAACGCTGGTCCAACTGAGGCGCCAGGTGGAAATGGCATGGCAAGCCGTTCCACAGGACTACATCCAGCATCTCTACGATCGTCTCCATGGGAGAATAGCAGCCTGCATTGCTGCGAAAGGTGGATATACACTGTACTAGTGCCGACATTGTGCATGCTCTGTTGCCTGTGTCTATGTGCCTGTGGTTCTCTCAGTGTGATCATGTGATGTATCTGACCCCAGGAATGTGTCAATAAAGTTTCCCCTTCCTGGGACAATGAATTCACGGTGTTCTTATTTCAATTTCCAGGAGTGTATTTTCGCATTCGGAAGAGAAAGTTGGTGACTGAAATTTCGTAAATAGATCTCGCCGCGACGAGAAACGTCTTTACTTTAATGACTTCCTTCCCAATTCGCGTATCATATCTGCCACACTCTCTCCCCTATTACGTGATAACACAAAACGAGGCGCGCAGTCCGGAACCGTGCGACTGCTACGGTCGCAGGTTCGAATCCTGCCTCGGGCATGGATGTGTGTGATGTCCTTAGGTTAGTTAAGTTTAAGTAGTTCTAAGTTCTAGGGGACTGATGACCACAGCAGTTGAGTCCCATAGTGCTCAGAGTCATTTGAACCATTTTTTTGCACCCTTTCGATGTCCTCCGTCAATCCCACCTGATAAGGATCCCACACCGCGCAGCAATATTCTAACAGAGGACGAACGAGGGTAGTGTAAGCTGTCTCTTTAGTGGACTTGTTGCATCTTCTAAGTGTCCTGCCAATGAAACGCAACCTTGGGCTCACCTTCCCCACAACATTATCTATGTGGTCCTTCCAACTGAAGTTGCTCGTAATTTTAACACCCAGGTACTTAGTTGAATTGACAGCCTTGAGAATTGTACTATTTATCGAGTAATCGAATTCCAACGGATTTCTTTTGGAACTCATGTGGATCACCTCACACTTTTCGTTATTTAGCGTCAACTGCCACCTGCCACACCATACAGCAATCTTTTCTAAATCGCTTTGCAACTGATACTGGTCTTCGGACGACCTTACTAGGCGATAAATTACAGCATCATCTGCGAACAACCTAAGAGAACTGCTCAGATTGTCACCCAGGTCATTTATATAGATCAGGAACAGCAGAGGTCCCAGGACGCTTCCCTGGGCAACCCCTGATATCACTTCAATTTTACTCGATGATTTGCCGTCTATTACTACGAACTGAGACCTTTCTGACAGGAAATCACGAATCCAGTCGCACAACTGTGACGATACACCATAGGCCCGCAGCTTGATTAGAAGTCGCTTGTGAGGTACGGTGTCAAAAGCTTTCCGGAAATCTAGAAATACGGAATCAACTTGAGATCCCTTGTCGATAGCGGCCATTACTTCGTGCGAATAAAGAGCTAGCTGCGTTGCACAAGATCGATGTTTTCTGAAACAATGCTGATTACGTATCAATAGATCGTTCCCTTCGAGGTGATTCATAATGTTTGAATACAGTAGAGGCTCCAAAACCCTACTGCAAACCGACGTCAGTGATATAGGTCTGTAGTTCGATGGATTACTCCTACTACCCTTCTTAAACACTGGTGCGACCTGCGCAATTTTCCAATCTGTAGGTACAGATCTATCGGTGGGCGAGCGGTTGTATATGATTGCTACGTAGGGAGATACTGTATCAGCGTAATCTGAAAGGAACCTAATCGGTATACAATCTGGACCTGAAGACTTGCCCGTATTAAGCGATTTGAGTTGCTCCGCAACCCCTAAGGTATCTACTTCTAAGAAACTCATGCTAGCAGCTGTTCGTGTTTCAAATTCTGGAATATTCCATTCGTCTTCCCTGGTGAAGGAATTTCGGAAAACGGCGTTCCATAACTCCGCTTTAGCGGCACAGTCGTCGGTAACAGTACCATCGGCACTGCCCTGCGAAGGTACTGACTGCGTCTTGCCGCTTGTGTACTTTACATACGAACAGAATTTCTTTTGATTTTCTACCAAATTTCGAGACAATGTTTCGTTGTGGAACCTATTAAAGGCATCTCGTATTAAAGTCCGCGCCAAATTTCGCGCGTCTGTAAATTTTAGCCAATATTCGGGATTTCGCGTTCTTCTGAACTTCGCATGCTTTTTCCGTTGCCTCTGCAACAGCGTGCGGACCTGTTTTGTGTACCATGGGGGATCAGTTCCCTCTCTTACCAATTTATGAGGTATGAATCTCTCAATTGCTGTTGCTACTATATCTTTGAATTTGAGCCACATCTCGTCTACATTTGCATAGTCAGTTCGGAAGGAATGGAGATTGTCTCTTAGGAAGGCTTCTAGTGACACTTTATCCGCTTTTTTAAATAAAATTATTTTGCGTTTGTTTCTGGTTTCCAACGAACTTTACATTCTAGGGGAAGATGACACTTTTCAAACAGAATCGCCCGTCATTTTTGAACTTTCTCTAACCCATTTGAAACACATGGAAGTTTAGCAACGATGAGTTGTGTGTCCTGCCCATGTAAAAATTAGGAACTCTACTCAGATCGTATTACGCACCTGGGGACGCTTTGCAGTGATGAATTGTGTGCCTTGTACATGGGCGAGTGCCAAACTTTAATGAACTAACATTCTGTAGATGAGAAACATTGTAACTGCCTTTTGTTTCTGCTGCGTCAGCAATGACTTGCTGTTCGCTAGCGACTACAGACTTTCACGTAACTGTCGCTAGTTTTCAATATGAATCGGAACTTGGAGACTGAACTTTATGAACCTTTTTACAAGCCTCTAGAGTCTGTGGTGACGGAAGCAACTGATTTTCGAACGTTCGAGAACTTTCAGGTGAATGAGGACTCTCAATTTTAGTTGCTTGGCTGGTTTGGAGGTGAACTTTGCGGAGGGAACCCTGTGGCAACACTTTTAATTGATGTTTAAGCCATGATGGTAGCACTCCAATGTAAAGACAGGTCTAGGACGTCACTCACATGGACGCAGTATGTGTTACTGGTAAAGGCAGATAACGAACAGTGCAACAGATTATGAAAGCGGGTGAGGGACATGCGGATGAATAGGACTATGTGTCAAGGGCAGTGTCGAGGTTGGACCGATAGAAGTTTGCGCACCTGTGGCAACGCAACAGCGAAACCGAACTTTTCGGAATCTCCTGAACCGTAAATTTACTTTCAAAACCTTTTCTTTAGAATTTACTTTATTTACTAGCGATTCATCAAGAACATTAACACATTTAATCACACTATGTAAGCGTGGAAGTAGTTGCCAGTGGGTAACTGATGAAAACAAATCAAATTTCTTTCAAAAAATGGAAATTTTATTCCTAAAAGCCTTTTTTTCTTAAAAACAGATTTAAAATTATAATCAAAAAGCACCCTCTAAATATCAAGCTACAATTTATTCAAAGCCAGAAAGAACAAATTTTTGACTGTATGAGCTTTCGGGCTGAGAACCTTGCCGCTCCCTTTTGACACGGCCGTAGTCACGACCGCTCACAACAACCTCTGAAAGACTACACTGGTGCAAATCTGCAACACACCAGATTACTTTAAACTAAAAATTTTTAACAGCTCACACAAGCACATAAACTGTGCACCCCGTAGCCTCATGGAAATGGTACAAAACATTAACATTAAAAGATTAACTTGCCACCGAAGGTGCAATTTGATTTAGAAAAAAACCTCTTACGGTGGAAGGGTGGCAACTTTATATACTAAAATGGCCATTTAAATAAAAACACATGAGATGCAGTCTTACATAAAATATACCAGGTTGGCCAAACATGCTCTACATTACACATATACCGCCTCTCAAGATGATAGGCAAGATAAAAACATATTTCAGGAATTTGGCCGTCACACTTCAAGCAATAAATTCGTTAACACCGAATCCGACAAACATGACAGAGGCAGCTATTAACGTAAGGCAGACCGACAGACAGACAGACACTAACTGCCTGACAAATGCGGACGGGAGACAGACGAGCAAGCTGGGGAGGAGAGACTGACCAAGAAAACAAGTAGAATTTAACAGGTAAATGAAACAACATATCACTAATCACTTAACTTCCAATAAACTGCGATGTCTGGCGAAGACCTGGCTCAGCAGCCCCAAAACGCTCTCCCCAACCGTCCGCTGCCAGCCGCTTCAACGGACGCAGGAAGGCGCGCCGATCTCCCATCTCACGGCGTCGCAACTCGCACCGGCCAGACCGATGTCGTGGGTTGACTGCTGTTGCTCTCGTGTCGGCCGCGAAGCCACTACCCCTCGCTATACGACGCGGCCCACTGGACTGACGTGGCGACCTCACATGCGCCGACGCTCAAGACGGACAAGTCATCTTGTGTCCCAGTGCGCGACCGACCAACCGATCGACTCAACCGCCAATGACCATTGCCTGAACAAACTCGAGCAGACTGGCGGCCTAACACTTTCTAGTACTCCGGACGACAGACAGACACTACCTGCCGCACAAATGCGAACGAGAGACAGACCAGCAACTGGTGACGAGTGACTGACCCAGACTCACTCCGACTGACCAACTAACCCGACTCGCCTCTAGCGAGCTCATAGCTCCTCTTAAATGCACGTGAACAGGCTACCTTTCCCCTTTCACACCAGAGGGAGACACCAAAGCTGCGATTGCCACA
The DNA here is from genome assembly GCF_021461385.2 of Schistocerca piceifrons. Lineage (NCBI taxonomy): Eukaryota > Metazoa > Arthropoda > Insecta > Orthoptera > Acrididae > Schistocerca > Schistocerca piceifrons. Next base: position 832,423,092 of record NC_060149.1, on the reverse strand, counting down.
GCGGCGCCACCGCCAGAAACGGATGGCAACTGCTTTACACTACGCGCTGCGGCGCGCTCTTTAAAACAGCAGATTTTACCACGGCTCATCTCCGTTTGTACCAATACACTGAATTTGTCCATCATCGCCAAATCTTCGCTTCAGTTGTCTGTGATCCGTCGTTATCAGTGCAGTGCCATACCGAGTGAATCATTTCTGTGACAAGCGTCATTTATTTCTTTTTACGCGTGCTTTTGATATCAAGAAAGGTTTATCATTTTGTATCTTTGTGTGGTTGTGTTTTGTTTTGCCTCTGTCATACTAATCATGTCATTGTATGTGTCGTCTGTGTATATCCATTCCTTGTATGTTTACTTAAGCTGATCTTTTTGTTTCCCCCCTAATGATTCCATTCCCATGTTGAAAATATACCCTGTGATATACCCATTCAGTTTAGAGTGCACCATCTCGTTTTCTCTCACCTTCTGCGTGATGTTAAGCAATTCATGTTTACTTGTGAGTTTTTATAAATGAACCATGGATGACGCTGCATTATGTTTCGTTTCTATATATAAACTGAATGTATGCTTTGCTTCTGTTAACAACCAACAAACTGACTAATATGGGCATAGAGTTATGGTAGCATTTTAGTCTCTTTTTGTGTACACTTGACAGTGACTCACACTAAGTACACCACTTGCTCACAAGTTACTTGATTATGATGATTGCGCTGTAAAGCTATTCCTTAACTGTTTTCAGGCGCTCAGTCCGGAACCGCGCGACTGCTACGGTCGCAGGTTCGAATCCTGCCTCGGGCATGGATGTGTGTGATGTCCTTAGGTTAGTTAGGTTTAAGTAGTTCTAAGTTCTAGGGGACTGATGACCTCAGAATCTAAGTCCCATAGTGCTCAGAGCCATTTGAACCATTTGAACCTTATTTGTTTCTCTTCCTAATGGTTCTAGTTACACTCATAATACAAGGATGTTTTCAGCTACTAGAAACACTAAATTGTTACAGCACTTTGTATCGTTTGTTTCATGCTTTTCTCATGTTCGTAGCTTATGATATCCAGGCGCGACAATGTTTGTTCAATGATTATTTGTTGCAAGTCATTTTCAGGAAGTTTTCACGCTCACGTAACTTTTGTAATTGGTGCACTGCCCATCTGAGATAGTATTTATATTTTATTTTTGTATGATTTGTATTTTCTTGTTTTTAATGTTCTTTTATTGTGTTTTGCATATAAAAAAGGGGAAACAACCCAAAATAACTAAATGAAAATAAGGTCCCAAATGGCTGAGTCCGTGAGCCCCCATTGCCCCATAAGATGGATCAGCTGCTAGATTTTCTCGGCATACATAATTCTTCAAAATTTTGAGTCCCTGCGAAAATCTTCCCTCAGAAGTCAGGGTGATGAAAGACGTGCATCTACCTTGCACTTCTTTCACTTATTTACGATTTACGATATTGTAGTCATATTATCATCATTACTCTTACGGCAATAGATTGCCTGCTATTCTGATGATTTTTTCAATATGAGAGCATAATGATACTGGAGAGAGGATTGGAGCAAGGTACTTTTATTTTATTTCTATATTCAGCAGTCTCCATCGGCTAGCCATGTGGCTTTCCTTCTCCCGCGCTGACCTTTTAGCTTGGAAGCATGGGCCGGTAGTTTGAACGACTTGGAGAGGTCATAGTAGTCCTTCTTATTCTTCTAAGTAGTAGTACCAACCTAAAACTCAGATTCTTCTGCACGTTTAGCTCTGTAAAGAGGCCTCCCTGACGACTCTCTGACTAAATTCTATCCAATCACAAGTCATTCCGCGAAGTGAGGAATGTCTGCTTGAACGGCAGCTAATTCGACAACAGATCCGTACTCACTGACTGGCTGGCGAAAAATGTGCCAATTGCCACCCCCACGAGGCCCGGCTCCGCTGGAGCAACGGCCGGTAGGCGGTCAGCAGTCTTGAGGAGTCGGTGGCGAGATCCAGAATAAGACGGTTGCAAGCTGGTAAGCATGCTTGCTCCTGGTAGGTTCAGAAGCGGACTGAGTCGCGAATACATATTAAAGTGTTTGGTGATCTTTAACTTCGGGAGGATTGGCGCCTCATTGCTTTTATTTCTTCCTCAATTTGCTATTTCGTTTTTGGACTTGGCGTCAGAGCCTGGTATGTTGCAGTATGCAAAACATACGTGGGACTCTCGGTCGCCACGTTCAGTATGATTCGACCACCCTCGTAACTACTTCGCCTTCAGCGAATGTCTTTCCTTCTCCAATACTCCGTGATATTAGTGAACATTTCATAACGATCTTTGTGTGTTAGGTATTCCCTTCTTCGTCGTCCACGTGTGAACACGTGGCGAGTACTTCTGCACACGATATCTAAATTGAACTAGAAGTAGCATGGCCCGCTTTTCTTGTTATTCATATTTGTAAATCAAGGTATTGCAGAATGAGTTTTATGAATTTTATTAGTTTACGGACGAGAAGCCGCTTTAATAACGTGCATCCACAAGTAGTTCATAGTCTGCCTTTTCAATATATTTACGTATTAGCTATTGGATCCCGTCTCTTACCTTTCACTAATTATTAGAGTAAATTCTTTTCTGAATGGTCATCTCCCACCTTTCCTTGTCCATTTCGAACGCTAGTATTGTGGGTGACTGTCGAATTTAGGCCATATCCCCCCCACGCCCCCAGTCTTGTATTAACGTCTATAGTTAACAAGAGATGTATATTCATTAATTATACTTCGTTTGTACAAGTGTAATTTCGTTTTATAATAAATTGTGGTGCTTTTAGTCCGACTTTCAATGAAAATAGAGATATCAAGGCCCCCTACTGAAAATGCTCCTCTTAAGATTATAAAATTGATTGTAAATCCAGTGAGTAGTTTTTGTTTGATTGGTGGATATTTTTTTATGCAGTCAGATGGACGATCCTTGCGCCAGGCCCTAATCCTTTCTGAAGCGCCGACGACTCTCGTATGAGCTGATCTGTATGAAATTCAACGCCAGTCCTCCGTTCTAGATAAGGGAAAGTCACACTAATAGGGCAGTTGCGAGCAAAATCCACGTTATGTGGTGAAAGGGTAGGCCCTGCCATTCCCAATCCCTTTTAATGGGCTAGGCACGTCTTTTAACGTTTAATATTGTTGCAAGTAACCAAGTGTGCACGTGTCTAAAACTGAAATGCCATGAGATGGAGATTCAAACCCAACACTTATCGGATTATTAACTGAGTAAAATCAAATGTTCGCTATCAGATTTATTACTAATACCTGATCGTTCACCAGTAGTAACATGTGCGCATGTTTGACTAGGTATAACAGGTCCTATCGTTATTGTTGATAGACACGAAGAAACATGAAAAATAAAAATTATTGTTCATTTGTAGTTTGGTGTGCAAGGCTAGGGATTGAAATGAAGTTATGAATATTTTTGTGCTAGACCACGATTCAAACGTGCCTTTCATGAAGAGGTTAGGGAGTTTTCATTTAGGGGAAAACAAGGAAATGATCGAACTGTATCGTTCTGAGAGGGTCAAATAACACGAAAGAGAAGATCCCAATTCGTGTCCCACTACAGCAACAGAACTTTCAACGTCTCAAGGTGGAATAAAATAAATAATTAAACTTAAAATGTAAGAAAGCTTGCTGGTGATAGAGTTTCCGTTTGCGGCGACTTTTGCCTGTGTCATGGCCCAGCCAATACCGCCTCTGCCACAGTGAGTAGAGAAAGGGTGTCATGTTTAATGCGGAATCTAAACTACAGTGCAACCTGACGGTCTTCACTTGGCGGTCTGCCGCAGCTTGTAGCTGGGTGTTCAGTCAGATGGTTCGACTATGTACGTCATCCTGGATGAGCAGCATGACTCCCTCATGACATGGACTGCAATCTTCTGGGGGAAAGTCAAAGTGGAATCGGAAAGAAATGCGAGAGGTCAGCCGGCCGGGGTGGCCGAGCGGTTTTAGGCGCTACAGTCTGGGACCGCGCGACCACAGGTTCGAATCCTGCCTCGGGCATGGATGTGTGTGATGTCCTTAGGTTAGTTAGGTTTAAGTAGTTCTAAGTTGTAGGGGACTGATGACCTCAGAAGTTAAGTCCCATAGTGCTCAGAGCCATTTTTTTGCGAGAGGTCAGTGTTCGCAAAGACGTAGTTTTATTCCTTGGAGGCAGAAAACAAGTGGACACTGTGATTCCAAGAGCAGTTGAAATTCCTTCTTGTGGAATCTAATGCCACGAGCGTTCCATTGGAGGAGAGTCATGACGGGAAAAGGGAGAAGGGAAAAAATGATGGGTTGTCACCTTGGCGGCAGCTTTGTGCCAGCCTTCGAAGACTCACTGCCACAGGGTGCAGAGGCTAGAGGATCCTGTTCCATGAGATCTAAAGAGGCATCGACATACTCAGCGTGTAGGCCTACGGATTCCAGGACATAAAAACGGTTGGCGGTGCGCATCTGCGAAATGACGGTCGGCTGGGTGAGGGTATCACGTGGCGACACCAGTGAAGAGAATCACCGAGTCGATGAAGAAGAAGACCATTTGCCTCTGTTTGATCTCTTGGAGCCTTTATGGTTGTCAGAGGAAGACTCAGATGTTTGTTGGCTGGAGATATGTAAAAAGTCTTTTCAGGAGTCCTTTCCAGCCTGCCAGTTGTATAACTATTTTTCTGGTCAGAGACGTGAGTTTGGATTTCTCCCACAAGCAGGCCATCGACCAACTTAGCGTAAATAACACAATGTGAAGAATTCAGCATTCAGTGGGCCTCAACACAAATATAATAGCTGAGGAGGAGAGAAGGTGCAAGCTGTTGTTGGGCTTCAGAATCACAATTCGTCTCCAATAGCAAAGAGCCATTACGTAAACGAGAGTAGGATTTCACAGGGCCGGCAGCTGCATCAGCAGCTTTCTTAATTATAAACTGATTAACAGTAGCAAAAGAGTGACCTCCTTCAGTCCGTGATTCCTCAAGGAGCCGGGGTGAAGATGGGAGAGTCTTTGAATCTTTACCCTCTTTATGTAGAATCAGATGGTGATTGACTCATTGCAACAAGATCCCACATGATTACCAGCGTCTCTGATGACGCGCTCCTCCAACTGGGAGCCTCTGAGATGGGCGCTCACCCGCCTTAGGTGCTTATTCACACCTCAGGTCACACGTCCCGAAAGCCTGACAGAGGGACCAATTGGCAGTTTCGGAAGGTAACAGCTCAAGCAATCACCCCTGCCTGGGCCTGGCCTGTAACAGGGGTATGTGCGAACCCTACCTGTCTACCCAGGGCTGGGAGTTATGCGTTACCCAGTCACCGGTTACGCCACAGACGCGTCGGCCGGCCCTCAAGAGCACACAGGGAGCAAGAAGAAACAAAGAGGAACCTCAAACGACGAAGCGGAGGAAGGATAGGAGATGTGGAACGAAGAAAGATGGAAAGAAAGAAAGAAACAGTGGGGGGGGGGGGGGGGGGGGAATTATTCTGATGCCAGGTTACTGAAAATTCAGAACATATTCCCAAAAAATACTCCAGATATGTTCACCAAGGGAGAGGAAAATAATAGCAGGAGAACAGACATGAAGTACGTATGGGAAAAGATGCTGCAAAGGCTGGGTCCCTGTTGTAGTCAAGCACGAACTCACCAAAGAGTGGTAATCCTCCTGGGGGGATCCGTAGACATAGTCTTCGATATCACATAGTAATCAAATAATATTCACAAGGGGAATGTATCTACATCTACATCTACATCTATACTCCGCAAGCCAACTGACGGTGTGTTGCGGAGGGTAGTCTGAGTACCTCTATCGGTTCTCCCTTCTATTCCAGTTTCGTATCGTTCGTGGAAAGAAAGATTGTCGGTATGCCTCTGTGTGGGCTCTAATCTCTCTGATTTTATCCTAATGGTGTCTTCGCGAGATACACGTAGGAGGGAGCAATATACTGCTTGACTCCTCGGTGAAGGTATGTTCTCGAAACTTCAAGAAATGGCCGTACCTACCTACTGAGCGTCTCTCTTGCAGAGTCTTCCACTGGAGTTTATCTATCATCTCCGTAACACTTTCGCGATTACTAAATGATCCTGTAACGAAGCACGCTGCTCTCCGTTGGATCTTCTCTATCTCTTCTATCAACCCTATCTGGTACGGATCCCACACCGGTTAGCAGTATTCAAGCAGTGGGCGAACAAGTGTACTATAACCTACTTCCTTTGTTTTCGGATTGCATTTCCTTAGGATTCTTCCAATGAATCTCAGTCTGGCATCTGCTTTACCGACGATTAATTTTATATGGTCATTCTATTTTAAATCACTCCTAATGCCTACTCCCAGATACTTTATGGAATTAACTGCTTCCAGTTGTTGACCTGCTATATTGTATTTTCCATTGTTACAACCTCTCGATATACCACAGCATCATCCGCTAAAAGCCTCAGTGAACTTCCGATGTTGTCCACAAGGTCATTTATGTATATTGTGAATAGCAACGGTGCTACGACACTCCCCTGCGGCACACCTGAAATAACTCTTACTTCGGATGACTTCTCTCCATTGAGAATGACATGCTGCTTTCTGTTATCTAGGAACTCTTCAATCCAATCACACAATTGGTTTGATAGTCCATATGCTCTTGCTTTGTTCATTAAATGACTGTGGGGAACTGTATCAAACGCCTTGCGGAAGTGAAGAAACACGGCATCTACCTGGGAACCCGTGTCTATGGCCCTCTGAGTCTCGTGCACGAATAGCGCGAGCTGGGTTTCACACGATCGTCTTTTTCGAAACCCATGCTGAATCCTCCAGAGTAGATTTCTAGTCTCCAGAAAAGTCATTATACTCTAACATAATACGTGCTCCAAAATTCCACAACTGATCGACGTTAGAGCTGCACATCTCCTCAGGTGCTGTTACAAAACTGAAGGTATGACGAAGGTTCAAATGGCTCTGAGCACTATGGGACTTAACTTCTGAGGTCATCAGTCCCCTAGAAGTTAGAACAACTTAAACCTAACTAACCTAAGGACATCACACACACCCATGCCCGAGGCAGGATTCGAACCTGCGACCGTAGCGGTCGCGCGGTTCCAGACTGAAGCGCCTAGAACGCTCTGCCACTCCGGCCGGAGTATGACGAAGGCTACAATTCTGCTATTCCATATGATTTTCCCCTACAGGAGACGAAGTCGTTACTGTTGAGAGAAAGGAAGGTAAAGCGCATCGATTGTATTCGGTCAGAAACTCAAAAGTAGGAAGCAGATTACAGCAGAGCCAAATGATGGCGAGCGCGGATATTACTCCCTTATAAAACACAACACAGCTGTCGATATTTGTGGGCCGGCCGCGGTGGTCTAGCGGTTCTAGGCGCTCAGTCTGGAACCGCGCGACTGCTGCGGTCGCAGGTTCGAATTCTGCCTCGGGCGTGGATGTGTATGATGTCCTTAGGTTAGTTAGGTTTAAGTAGTTCTAAGTTCTAGGGGACTGATGACCACAGATGTTAAGTCCCATAGTGCTCAGAGCCATTTTTGATATTTGTGGGGCGACCCGGCCAGGTGAGTTGTGGAATCAGTTGACATATCAGCACCTAAGCGGAAGAAGGCGGCAGCTTTCCCACACCAGCAACCGCGGAAGTGTTTAGTGCAAATGCCACAAGGCAAGTAAGCCGAAGCAAGCAGCGCCAGTGAGCGTACAAATATCTTGTTTTAGTATCGCAGCACTATCAATTGTAGCTGTGATACTTGGACAGCCATCCGGATTGCTGTACAGGGTCCACAGTTCGACCGCGCATCAGGGCAGGCTGTCCGGAGACACGAGACGGCCACAGCGCTGCTATTGTGGGTCACGGCCGCTAAAGCGCTGTAGGCATCAGCCGTGACTTGGCTGCCACTACCTCAGCTGCCGAGTGTGGAGGACGTCGCAGGCGGAAGCAGTGGGGCTGCACCAGCGCACGCCCACGCCGCGTTCTGTCAGCATTGTGGGACAACTCCCGCACACACGCCCGGGAGGCAACTGGATGTCTCAACCACACTGCTGCTGCTTGTAATGAATCACAGCGGAGGGCCATAAGAAAAGAATTTGAAAAGCACAAAACAAGTCCTGTTTCACTGATGTCAATATACTGACATCCCCTTGTTAGATTGTTGCGAGTTTTAGTGATGGAAAAGAAGCTTCACTGGTATGCATTTAGTAAGGTGAATTTTGTTACAAGTAGAGTCAGCAGATTTGTCGTACTTCATAGGTAACCGGAGTCATGACTGACTAGTACCTGTTAGTCAGCGCCATATGCAGAATCAGCATCAGTGTTATGTACCACATGTAAACGTTACAGACATATGGCTAGGCAGTACCGAGCATCGAAATGGCTAATGATTTTGTTGTGTTGGCAGAAGAGCCAACACCGTGTGACTAGAGGAGGCCTTAATGCACGCATTTTAGCTCACGCAGGCTGGTGTGAGGAGGGAAGAACTATACTGACGTGAGAACTGGAACATGACAAGGATTTAGAATTCAGAAAGCGGACGTAATAAGTTTGATACTTAACTGTAATCCATTAATGATGAACGTCGCTCTTGACAGTACATGATTGACAATATTATCTGTTCAGAATGGTAACTGAATATGGCGCCTTGCTAGGTCGTAGTAAATAACGTAGCTGAAGTCCATGCTAAACTGTCGTCTCGGCAAATGAGAGAGTATGTAGACAGTGAACCATCGCCAGCAAAGTCGGCTGTACAACTGGGGCGAGTGCTAGGGAGTCTCTGTAGACTAGTCCTGCCGTGTGGCGGCGCTCGGTCTGCAATCACTGATAGCTGCGATACGCGGGTCCGACGTATACTAACGGACCGCGGCCGATTTAAAGGCTACCACCTAGCAAGTGTGGTGTCTGGCGGTGACACCACAGATTTGACATAGGAACTAAGTAAATATTTTTTTTTATTTTGTGCATATTTTGAGTACTGGCGTTTCAAAATGAGTATCGGGGAGGACAACGCTTCTGCAGAGTCAGAGATGCAACGTATCAGAAGTGGAGGCAATTCCTATACGTCTACATGTACATCATTACTCTGCAGTTCACAATGAAGTGCCTCGCAGAGGGTTCATCGAACCAACTTCAAGCTATTTCTCTACCATACTATTCTCGCACAGCATGCGGGAAAAATAAATACTTTTCTTTTAATCTCATTTTGCTCTATATTGGTGGATGAATTTGTTCGTGGCGGACGTCCGATGACAGCCGTTCATGTTCTTTGTTGATCCGTTCACTCAGTTTTTTATTACAGAAGGTAGCTAACCCTCTGGCCGAGCACGCTGAGCTACCGTGCCGGCAACACTTAAATCATACCATGCGGGCTCTGATTTATTTTATTACGAATGTCGTTTCTCACTATGTAGGTGGCCGCCAACAAAATATTTTCACACTCTAAGGACAAAGTTGGTGATCGAAATTTCGTGAGAAGATCCTGCTGCAACGAAATCGCCTTTGCTTTAATGATTTCCACCCGAATCATATTCGTGGCACCATCTCCCCTATTTCGCGATAGTACAAAACGAGTTGCCTTCTTTAAACTTTTTCGATGTCCTCCGTCAATCCTATCTGATGGAGATCGCACACCCCATAGCAGTACTGCAGAAGAGGGCGGACAAGCATAGTTTAAGCAGCCTCTTCAGTAGACCTGTTGCATTAACTAAGTGTTCTGCCTATGTGATCACTCCAATTTAAATTATTCGTAATTGCAATCCCTAAGTATTTAACTGAATTTATAGCCGTTAGATTAGTGTGTGTTTCATCCTGTAACCGAAGTATAATGGATACCTTTTAGTTCTCATATCGATGACTTCATATTTTTCATTATTTAGAGTCAAACGCCACTATTCGCACCATACAGATTCTTGTCTAAATATTTTTGCTATTTGTTTTGCTCATCTGATGACTTTATAAGACGATAAAGGACAGTATCATCTGCAAACAATCTAAGAGGGCTGTTCACATTGTCTCCGAAGTCATTATATTCGTTCGTATATTATCAGAACAGTTACCGCAGTTGACAGCAGTTGATAAGGAATTACGAGGCGTAATAAAGCTGCAGGCACCGCACACGATATAAATTTGTCAGCTGCCAGTTTAGTTGCTCTTTTCTATGGGAAATCAGATGAAGATGTGCAAGCATTTGTGGAAGATCTTAACAATTTGGCAGAAGGATCGTCTGACGTAGAACATTTAATGGTAGAAAAGTTGGGTTAACGTTGAGTCTAACTTACCGGTAGGAATTTTGTGTGTGGTGAATCCACTGGAAGTAAATGAACTGTTGACTAAGGCAAGTAGCTTAGCGGAAAAAAGTGTTGCATGTGTACAAGAGATGAATGGTGAAAAAATGGTACCTGTATTTGTGGATAACTTATGCGCCGAGAATTTTCGTTTATCGAAGGGATTGTTGATCGTTAACGTAGATATTCTGGACGAAGAAGATTTGGAAACAATGGGTGTCGGCCACGGAAAATCCCAAACGCCAATGAAACTGCATTACAAACCATGCAGAGTCCCAAGGTACCTGCAGCCACTTCTGTAAGAATTTATCGATCAGCAGCTGTAGAAGAGGTGAGTAATAGTACATGGGGGGTCCGCAGCTCGTGGTCGCGCGGGTGCGTTCTCGCTTCCCACGCCTGGGTTCCCGGGTTCGATTCCCGGCGGGGTCAGCGATTTTCTCTGCCTCGTGATGACTGGGTGTTGTGTGATGTCCTTAGGTTAGTTAGGTTTAAGTAGTTCTAAGTTCTAGGGGACTAATGACTATAGATGTTGAGTCCCATAGTGCTCAGAGCCATTTGAACCAAGTACATGGGGGGAAGTCAGTGAATGGATCACCGAGGTATAGGTTTTGTTGTCTTTAAGGATTTCTGAGTGCTAAGAGTATAACAGATGCCTACCTTTGCCGAACATTATGGAAACCATAGACTATTAGGGCCAGTGCAAGTATTTTTTTGTGGTGAACTTAGGAGTGGCTACCACCAGCTAGAAGCCGCTCTGAAAAGTCGACCAAAAACAGCATTTTGTTTACTGTGGGATCATTATCAGTGTTGGAGGACGTATTGCGATTAAAGAACACATCTGCGATGCTTCACAGATTCTTAGATGGAGTTCTCATAAGAGTGAGACCATGTCAATGCTTGGTCTATTCTGATGAGATAATCGTCTATGCGAGTAATACAGAACAGTATATACAATGCTTTAGGGAAGTATTCCTGAGGTTGTGGGCAACAAATTCGGTGCTCAGTTCAGGAAAGTGTAATTCTGTTTTGGAATAGGTGGCTTAGCTTTGTCACACAATTAGTAAGGATGGGGTTAAGACAGACACTGAGATAGATTAAAGCTATACGTGAAGTTTCTGTGCCTGAGTCAGTGAAGAGACTACAATCATTCCTTGGAGTCGCAAATTATTACCGAAGATTTGTAAAGGAAATCACTGATGTTGCCATACCACTGATGAAATTACTGCAGAGAAGCTCAACATTTGTTTGCTCAGAGGACTGTCAACGTGCTTTTTAAAAACTGAAAGAAGCTTTGACATCAGGTCCAAACTCAGTGTTTCCATATTCCAGTAAGGAATTCAGTCCTACATGCGATGTTTCCAGACAAGCACTTGGTTGTGTATTGTCTCACGAAATAGATGGTGTAGAGCACCTAGTAGCTTGTGCGTCAAGGCAAATGATCTGGGCAGAGAAGAATTACTCCACGATGGCAAAAACAAATGTTGAGCCTTACCTGTGGGATCATCTACTTCAAGTGTTATCTCTATGAAGAAAAGTTTTGAGTGATAACGGATGATGCAGTGTTGCAATGGTTGCTGAGGTTGAAGGTCCTGTTTAGTTGGTTGAGATGATGGTTGGTATGATTGGGTGAGTTTGATTTTGAGGTTGTACATAAACCTGGAAAGAAACATGGGAACGCAGATGGCCTAAGTTGGAAAGCAGGAGTGTTGCAAGCAGATGCTCATTGGCTGGCTGGCTCTGAGCACTATAGGACTCAACTGCTGTGGCCATAAGTCCCCTAGAACTTAGAACTACTTAAACCTAACTAACCTAAGGACATCACACACATCCATGCCCGAGGCAGGATTCGAACCTGCGACCGTAGCGGTCGTGCGGTTCCAGACTGTAGCGCCTTTAACCGCTCGGCCACTCCGGCCGGCGATGCTCATTGGAGCTTAAGGAGTGGCAGGCAGTGCAAAAGACAGATGGGAAGTCTAAGCAGTGTAGCTAAAAACTACAGTTACGTACGAGTTTGCTGTGCAGAGGATCCAAGTTGGGATCAGGAGGAATAGCATGCTACAAGAGACGCATGATCACATGTTAGCAGCTTATGGCGGATGTATGTCTGCCAACAGGAGAGTAGTGGAGAGGTATTAGTGGAAGGACAGGAAGAGAGACATGCACCAGTATGTGAGGAATTGCATACAGTGTGCACAGAGAGCGGATTTGTGTCGAACGAGAGTACCATTGCAGAGATTATCAAAGCTAGACATGATTGTCTTACTGGGATATCCGTGATCGTTCTTTGAATAAAAATATGGTTCAAATGGTTGAAATGGCTCTGAGCACTATGAGACTTAACATCTTAGGTCATCAGTCCCCTAGAACTTAGAACTACTTAAACCTAACTAACCTAAGGACATCACACACATCCATGCCCGAGGCAGGATTCGAACCTGCGACTGTAGCGGTCGCGCGGTTCCAGACTGAAGCGCCTAGAACCGCTCGGCCACACCGGCCGGCGGAAAAAACATTGCCCATTATTGTATCATGTAGCGCAGTGATAGTTACTCTCTTAACCGCAGTCCTTGGAATACTGGGAAACAAGACAAGATTCGGATCCAGCCATCATATTCAGCTTCAAGAAGCTCCTCTTAGAGCAGCTGAGAAGGCCGCAGTGGGAAGTTGAAGTAATGTGGTGTGAGATACCGGTGACGGATGGCTTATTCGGTACGTGTACATCGAGAAGGCCGCCAAAATTCTGGGCCTTTCCGCCATTGTCTGCTGTGTTCTGAAGTAGGGCGCCAAAATGATAAACTTCTGTTATTAGTGTCAGAAAAATCAAACAGTGAACTTACTTGTATTTTATGTAAAAGCATCTCTCAATAACAGGCTATACTTACATTATTGGGAAAGTGTTAATTACCAGCAGAATAATAAACAACTGTTAAAGGAAAAGTAAGATGAACCATTGCAAACATCTTTGGGTCACGCCTAATTTGGACGGCGAGGGAGGTGGTTCGGATGTGATATCAGAGCTCGATCGGCAATCTCGAAGGACAGACATGGCGTCTGTCGCGGTCGGTGTTAGCTGAGACTTAATTGGCAATCTCTGGTTTGTAAACGTAAGAGATTGTTTGGCAGTCTCGGAGGACAGACAGTTGATTTCGCGGTTGGTATCAGTTAAGGAGCGGTTAGCAATGTCTGGTTTTTGGATGTAATTGAGAACAGGATTCATACTAATTACGCAAACACGCAGCTCATTCTTTCATTTACTCTCTGTGAAAATAAGAAAAACTGAAAAATAAAATTTATTTGTTATTAGTAAAGAGGACTATAATTGTGCCGTTTTTCGTATTCTGTAAGTAAAAAGCTAGTGGCTTCCTGTTTAAACAAACCAATTCAAAATTTAATTATTTATACAATACCATTTCATCGCTAACAGTTTATTACAACCTCAAGATAAAGGATTCAAAATCTACGTGCTGTTTTCTGCGCTGGGGACAACAACTATAGAAGACTGCAGGTTGGTGAAAATTATTCAGAACTTAGGTATTCCATTTAGGGTGCTGAAAGGAGCTAGACACCTCACGTTTTTTGGTGTAATAGCACAGAGAGGTACGAAGGAACAAAATTTTCGAGGGAGGGTGTTTATGACACGCACATAAATTCCTCTCATTGCCTTATCTCTCTCTTTCACCTGCCGTTCATGGCATCCGGGGGCGGGAATATTTTTGAAGTCGAAATGCTTTGGATTTATGAAACTAGTTTTTATTAGCGAGAACTATGAACTGTAACCAGCCAGCGAATTGGGTAACGATTGTGATGTGTGTGGACTGTAAACGACCAGAGAAGTGTAGAAGAACTCTGATAAATAGGCTTTGAATTGTGTTTGAACTGTTTCTTAAGTTTAGTATAACTATAACAATTCATGCTGAAAATCAAATTTTTTATTTCCGTGCAAGTAGTATCGGTATAAGGCAGCAACGGGAAGTGATGAAATGCTACAACAATAAAAGTTAACGTTGTGTGCGCGGATATGAGATTCTGTTAAAGATCATCACTTCAAGATGTTTCACACTACGAGATGGCGCGGCATGCAGAGCAGGTGCGGTGGCAGTAAGCAGCGGCTGGAGCAGTAGGAACAAAATAGTGTAAATGTTCCACGTGCATATAGGCGTCTAAGATCTGTTATCGGACCTGTGAAGACTTGGTATAGGACAGAACAATCAAACTGTGTTCTATAGGGTTTAAAATACGAAATTTTTTTGAAAAAAGGTGTCTAAATTTTATTAGTACTAGTAAAATGTCTAGGGAAAGGAAGTGAGATACGCTTTCTGAAGTAGAGGAGTTCAATCTCACAGCAGTAGTGACACTCCGGTGGATCACGTACAAATAAATGGTAGTGAAGTCAATATGGGTCTAATGATACGTCAAATTCAGTCAAAAATAATTCAAGCGAAAACGCCGATTCAAATTTGTATGGTGAATCCGAAATAGTAAAGTCAGTTACCAATGATCTCATTGCGAATTCTAATGTAGCCACGAATGATTTCACTGGGAAAGTAGAGTTAATTAAGATGTTCACAGAAAAAAATGTAGATTTAGTGCCAAACAGTGGTAACGTAAACCCAAAATATGTAGTGCCTAGTCAAAATGAAGTGACTGAGTGGAATGTCGACGTCAGAGAAAATGACTCTAACGCCAATGTTACCAGTGACCCAACAAATGAGTTTCATACATTAAGTCATGGTACAGCATAAGCCGACACTTTTACATCTCAGAATGATTATGAGGATATAAGGTCAAGGCTAAAATAAATTATGCAAGAACAAAAAAGTAGCAAAAAAAGAAAAGGAGAAAATAAGAGAAACATAAATGAAAATAGACGCTGGACATGACAAAATAGAGAAAATAGATAAGGGATTAGAAGAAGTTAATGTAGGAATACCTCAACTTTATGCTAAGTTCAATGCTTTGGAACAAATGGTTGCAGCTAAAACTGAGGACTGTTGCAAGAAAATAGATCAGGAAGGAAAAGAATTAGAAGTTTGCAAGTCAAAAACAAATCAAAAGGTTGACCATGAAATTAAAAAGTTAAATAAGGATTTGCAGGAACAATATGGGGTAATACAAAAACAATTAATGACATTAATAATGTAAAATAAGAGCAAAGCAAAGCTAACAAAGCATGTAATGACAAACGTAAGACATAACGAAGTAATCTACAGAGATCAGAAATCACCATGAAATACTTAGTCGTAATATTTTACATGTAGAATCCTCTTGTAAATTCAACCCAAATATGATTCGGGGCAAACTGAAAGAAAAAGAGCAAAAAATTGTTCCTGAGATGCAAAACAAAATAGAAAATGAAGTTAAACAAGAAATCGAAATTTGGTGTGAGCAATAAAGAGAAAAAGGTATTATTCGTGTAAAGGACGTGGTAAATAAAGCTAATGCATGTAAATTTCATCATTTCTTTTTGTAAGAAAACTACACGTCCAGTAGCCTTCATTGGACAGTATGAGAGCATCATTATTGAAAACGTGACGGAACAATAAAAAATCAAATTCGTGGCCAGTAGGTTAGAAGGAGAAGCAGTATCATGGGGAACTGGGGCAGTAACACATGTACAACATGTGAAAGATTTGTTCAAGCATTTTTGAATCAATACTGGTCTACTAGTACACAAAATAGTGTTCGAAATGAAATTTTTGAAGGCAGAAGCTTTGTGGCTCAAGCAACAAAGAATTTTTCAAATGTTACAGGGAAAAGAACCCATACTTAATTGATCCATTAAGATAATCTGACCTGATAGAAATTATTATGCTTAAATTCCCAGTGTCAGTGTAAGATATGTTAATTAACTTAAATAAAAGTGACGTCAGTCACCTAATGCACATGCTGGAGCAATTACACGTGTTTTCCGGCAACAGAAAATCATAGTAGGGCTGGAGACAGAACAGGTTACAGGCAGACCGCCGTAATGACAACGAGCAAAGTGAAAACAGAGTTATGAATGAAAATGAAAAACGACATGACTGGGAGGAGAACAGACAACTGCGTGACAGTCGCAGCCTGTCCAGAAGAGGGGAAAGTGATAGCATGCATACAGAGCCAGAAAACGGGTGAGCAGTTCTAACCTGATCCAATTGCAAATGTAGTGGACCATTAGTACGATTCTTAGGTACGATGAAGAGGACAGAATAAAAAATGCACTCATGAAAGAAGATAGGCAGGAATCAAAGGAAGTGTGCGACCAGCAATTGAAACTTAAATACAAAAGAACTACGATCCTAGATAGAGGTAGCAAAATTAGTGCTGCCTCTGGTAATTCATACGAAGAAATAAAGACGGCTACAGATATTTCCGAGTTATCACTACAAGGAGTTACAGCGATTACAGCAAGTGGGTCAGGATGTAAAATGACAAAGAAGCAGATTTTACTAGAATTTAAAAGGCAAAACAGAACGTTCTCAGTGGCTTCTATGATGTTTCCCAGACTGTGTGTCAGTTTAATTTTGGTCACAGTTTGGTTAATTGCTAACAGAGCAATGCCGGATTTTTCACAGGGTGTAATGAGGATAAGAGAACAGAAGGAACAGGTATTGTGGGGCCACATAAAATAAGGGAGAT
Organism: Schistocerca piceifrons; assembly: GCF_021461385.2. Classification (NCBI taxonomy): domain Eukaryota; kingdom Metazoa; phylum Arthropoda; class Insecta; order Orthoptera; family Acrididae; genus Schistocerca; species Schistocerca piceifrons. The sequence continues at coordinate 832,406,236 of NC_060149.1, read as the reverse complement.
AATGGAAGAGTGTGGATTGTAAGGGGATGAAGCAGAAGGAAACGTATATTTACATGTGGGGGTGGCTGCAGATGAAGAGGTAAGCGTAAAGTATAAGACCAAGGGAAATTCGTAAATATTGAGGGATTAAGTGAGGAAGAGCCACAAAAGTTGCAAAAACTACTACTACAGTTTAAAAAAAGCATATTCAAAGAAACCAGGGTACACAAGAGGATTATGAATTTGGTTTCTAGCTGAAACCATATGGTTTTTTTAGGTTTAAACCATTCCGTTGGCAAAAAGAGAATTAGTAGATACAGGAATGAAGAAAATGATTGAAAGGGGAATTATCAAAGAATTTTATGGGATATACGAATGACCATACACAGTCACTGGGATAGCGGGCGCCATTGCTGTGGAGGTAGCCAACATTAAAACAGGAGCAATTAAAGGAGACTACATTATCGTGGACATTAAAACATATTATGAGTACTAAACATCAGCGGGCAATAACGTTCTCTTTATTGCTGGATAACTGACGATTATCGGGTGCCCTATTTAAGCGACAGCATACTTCATTTTCTTTTCTGCTTCTAGCTCTTCCCCTTCTTTCATTGAGAACTATATCTGTTTTCTTTAACAGTCTTCGCTATCAACGTTAATATGAGAAAATTTTCTTGCACTGAATGCGACAACAAAGAAACAAGCCATGGCAAAAACAATGTAACTGTGCACAATAAACATATGCATAGCATGATTAAAAAATACACATTTGACGAAATATGTAACATACCAGAACATGCGAAGTATGGGATTACAGATACACCATCAAGAGAACACTATATATATACTGGTGTCCAAAATGAAAGCAACAAAGCGCTATTTCCCCGTCCTGCGTCTAAGCGACTATATAACCATACTAACTGTCAACAGATGTCCGTACAATCGTGTTCTGTACGGAAGACGGTATTCCGGTCAACGGGCAACCACGCCAGCGATAACATCAGGGCACCCATCAAACGGGATAGTAGTTGTCGCGTAGTCCCACGTCCACAATCTTTGTGTACACAGTCACAGATGGTGAAGTGTGGCACAGAAAGGACACCTATCATACTGCATGCAGTGGAGAGGCGTAGGAAGAATGGCAGCAGGACAGCCGCAAACCGATACGTCCCGATGGCTTAATGTGAATCGTTCTATTGTTTCTCGGGTGTGACGACAGTTTGTAGAGACTGCAACTGTATCCCAAAGACCAGGGCAGGGCAGACCACGTGTGACATCAGAAAGAGAGGACCGTTATTTGGCTGTAAGGGTTCAACGGTACCTCCTTAGTACTGTGCGGCAACTGCCACCTAACCTCGCAGCATCCACTGCACGTATTATATCGAGGCAAGCGGTGTACACAAGGCTTCGGCAGAGTGGCCTTTATTGCCAGAGATTTGACAAAAATAAATGTCGTGTGACTGGGGCCTCCAGTCGGGTAGGCCGTTCGCCGGGTGCAAGTCTTTCGATTTGACGCCACTTCGGTGATTTGCGCGTCGATAGGGATGAAATGATGATGATTAGGACAACACAACACCCAGTCTTTGAGCGGAGAAAATCACCGACCCAGCCGGAAATCGAACCCGGATTCTTAGGACCGACAATCTGTCGCGCTGACTTCTCAGCTACCGGGGGCAGACAGAGATTTGATATGCCTGCTGGACCGTAGAACAGTGGGCCAATGTTCGTTTCACAGATGAGTCCCCATTTGGTCTGGAGAGTGATTCTCGACGGATTCGCGCCTAGAGGAAACACGATTTCGGAACCCAAACATTATGGAAAGAGACCGCTATTGAGGAGGATTCCTAATGGTGTGGGCAGGGATTATGTTGACCACTCGAACAACTCTTCATGAAATTGTATGGGTGAATCGGCAAGGTTTGACTGCTGTCAGGTATCGCGATGAGATCTTGAGACTTCATGTCCTATTGTTGCGAGGTGCTGTGGACCCAGACTTCGTATTGATGGACACGTTCTGCGATCTCGCAGAGGACTGGTGATTGATGTTTTCTTGGAAACAGAAGATACTACACACATGACGTGGCCTGCTCGCCTTTCCAGGTTGGATCCAATAGAGCATGTCTGGGATGCACTATGGGGACGGATTGCGAGCAGCTCAGCAGGATGAATGGACGTTTTTGACTCAATACGAGATTGATGAAATCATTAACAGGCCTCTATTGCTGCCAGAGGTGGTCACATCCCATCCAGAGCTCAGTAATCAGTTGTCGGAATGTGTTTGCACATCATTTGAGTTGGAAAAACCGAAAAAAATTTGTCTACCGTTATGCACGTTGTAGTTGTTTACTTTCTATATTCTTTACATTGTTTCTACTTTACTATCACCTGTTTATGCTGGTCTGTGTCGAAATAAACGCAACCATGCAAAATTTTGGTCTGTTTCTTTAATTTTGGACACTAATGCAGTTGCAACAAGACACACGTACCTCATTAATGCACATAACGAGAAAACACATTATAAAGTATGTAGTGGAACAATTTTTAAATATTTAAGACAATGGTAAACAAACCTTTGCGATGGAAATTATTTTAAGAATTGGAAAACAAGACGAGGGTTCTTATATGTATCACTGATGAAATAACACATAAAAATAGGCTGAAGGTTGCAGAACATGTTTATTCTACACCAGGTAAGTGAATATGAGAATGTAAAATATAAGTGTGTGTGTGTGTGTGTGTGTGTGTGTGTGTGTGTGTGTGTGTGTGCGTTTGTTTTAGCTTTTGAGCGCTCAAGTGCGAGGTTTTCAGCGCCCTTACGCTTATTAAAACAAACGAATGTGCACAAAATCACTAAAACTGTTTCAGAATGTGAGGAGGAGAACTATGAAATTACACTCATTCACCCACTGCCACCTCACTCACGTTGACCCACACAATCACTCTATCTCACATACAACTGAGAAATGGTGGATGATCCTACACCTGGGATTAAAACAGATGCAAAACCGTAGAAGAGCTAAAAGAAAGACACCAGGAAATGTAACTGACTGACCATTTACAAAAAACATGGGTGAGCCAGTCGCACTTTAACGCATTACAAACATGTCACTAAAATTTTTGGAAACAAGTTGGACGCATTACAAAACTTTAAAAGCTGCTGCACATTTGTTTAAATGTCACTTAAAATAGAGGGCAGATCTGCCGGTACATCTGCCGCTGTCCTCTCGATCGAAAATAAAACACAGTGTAGTAAAATGTGGCGCACAGAGATCTATACGCCGCAAGTACCACACGTTGGAGGGTCCTCTCGCCAGAGCAAGTCAGACGACTGCGGCCAATGCGAAGACGAGTGAGGAAGGCTTCATAGCGTCTTCGTGGCTGAAAGGAGGGACGCCATGGTCGCGTAATGGGCTTCACGAGACACAGCTTATTATCGGTCACTTCCTGCCACTTGTCTTCCCATCGACGTATGTATCTCAGCAGCAAGATGGTAGCATGCAAGGGTATGGCACGTTGAAATAATGGAGAATCATGACACCCCCCATGGCTTCTAATCCGCCTTTTCTTAGAATGTGGTGATATACACGCCCATGGTTGGATCAGTGTGCATATTATAATGCCCTCTCAGTTCTCGCAAGAACAATTAACTAATTGGCTGGTTCGTTTCTCCACAGTTGGAGCTAAACGATGCTACAGTTAATTTATAGCTGGATATCAGCCGCTGTGATCGCAGTGTTCACACAAATTACTCCTCTGCGTCGTACAGAGCGTTATGCTCTCCGTTCTGCACTTGACGCCAGTTCAGAGAAGAGCCCCGAAAATTTCTGTTATCTTACTCATAGCTGAACTTTCTCCCCACCTGGGTTCTTTCGTTCGACATGTCATGGCTTTTTTCGACCAATAGGAGTGTTCCTCTTATTTTGTGGAAACTACCATTAAACTGCGTCGAAACTGCGCCCGTTCCAGACGCCTAAATGCGTACATTGACTCTCTCACGTGTGTACCACTCGCTGGACACATGATCGAAAATGCGTCACTGGTCTTGTTTTGTATATATTTGCAATTCCAAAACATCGTTTTCTAAAATTTTTCTTCCTTGTCCTCCCTCAGATGGGCCGTTATACTCGCTATCCCCGTCTGACTCACCTGGTCAGTCATTGACTTTCCGCCTGGAACACCCCTTTAAGTGGTTTCCGTGATACCCCCTGTAGCATGGCCTTGCCTCTGCCCTCGTCCCTCTGAATTCCAAACTAAAATGCTTCTCGCTGTTTGTTTCACCTTCTGCTCAAACATGCATTATAGGAACGGTGTGTTAATTACTGTCAATTGAGTGTCATCCCTGTTTTGCATTACATACTGGTAGGAAAATTTGCTCATAACCACCGAATTAAATTAGGTGTCATATTCGCCTTCCCATTGTGATGTATGAAGTTCTCATGTAAGGTGTGCATCTGAACTTCATTTTGTTCTGCCACCTTACAATGTCACTGGGCAGATTTCTTTGATGAGTTTGAACTTAGAAACTGCTGGACGTTTATCCCCATATCTGTTACTAAACTTGGAACTGTAAACGATAATTTATAGAATATCTCTTTGAAGACAGAATCACAATGCTCACACAAAAGCTTCCTAATTGACTTCTGCAAATGTATAACGTCTTTTGAAAGTGTTCTGCAGCACTCTCTAAGGTTCCGTACTGTTGTTATGAAACACTAACCAGTTTAATTAAGATGTATTGTGCACTCATTTCCGTTACTTGTTAGCAGTTGCAGTACTGTGCGTTTTCATTTGACTAGCCAGATTTTCTATCAATTTTTGCGTTCATTGTTGATAGTTGGAAAACTGAGATTGGACTTCGGAAATCTCGGATTTCACTGCATTTTGCTTCCTCTAAAAACACGAGCCCAATTCGATTCGTTCCCACCTTTTTAGCTGCTTCGTGAGATTCACGATCATGTCCCGAAATTCACAGTGATATTGGTCAAACTTCCTGTCATGTTCCCATATAGTTCCTTTGACAGATTTGTCTGTAATACTTAAGTACGCATTCAGCTTCTGAAGGATTTATTTGCAGTATTTTGCAATACTTTTCATTTCTTGAAGCAACTGAAATAAATGTCGTTAATACCTGGTACCAAATCGTTACTGTGACTGCCATCACCACTGTCGAGGTTAGAATGTGTTTTGAGGTTCTTACGTTTCTGAATGTTAATCACCAGAAATTTCCGATGCATTTCCGCTAATAGCAGTCATGCCGTTTATACATATCTATAAAATTTTTCTACACACTTGCTCCAGTCCATACAAAATGCCGCGTAAGATTCTATGGCTCAATGCATACGACCAAGTAACAACTGTGCTTTCTCTTAACATCAGAAATAATTTCAGTATACATACGGCACATTGTAGCCAATAATCAAACAACAGTACGCGGTTGTAAGGTAACCAGTAGAGAGGTAGTCAGGAGAAGGTGTGGTTACTGTTCGGGCCGGCCGGTGTGGCCGAGCGGTTCTAGGCGCTTCAGTCTGGAACCGCGTGACCGCTACGGTCGCAGATTCGAATCCTGCCTCAGGCATGGATGTGTGTGATGTCCTTACGTTAGTTAGGTTTAAGTAGTTTTAAGTTCTAGGGGACTGATGACCTCAGATGTTAAGTCCCGTAGTGCTCAGAGCCATTTTTTGGTTACTGTTCAATTAAGCAGTGATTTCACTAAGCAGCTGAAATAACAGTATATATTTTAAAGTGCTGTTATTGCCTGAGGGTTCGTACATTCGCACGAAAGGGCTCGCGCCAGGGACAAAAGCATTTGCTATTCCAGGTTTGAATGGCACCATTCGAGTATAAATTCCACTATTAAAATTCGAACACAAAATACGATGACGGGGAAAATGTCGCAACACCAAAAAAATAATTACTGTAGAGTAGGATAACTTCGGGGATACATTTTTCTAGGTAACATGTTTAAATGACTAACATTACAAGATCACAGTTTAATGTAAGAGCGAGACAAGTCATTGTAAATGTGAAATGCTGGGACATTAATAACTGATGTAACTGCCCGACTGTTTAATGCAAGCATGCAAACGAGCATGCATTGTATTGTACATGTGCCGGATGTCAGTTTGTGGGATGGAGTTCCATACCTGTTGCACCTGCTCCGACAATACAAGGACAGTTAATGCACATTGAAGATGACACTGGAGTTGTCGTCCAACGATGTCCCATTTGTGGTCAACTGGAGGCAGATCTGGTGATCGAGCAGTCCAAGGCAACATGTCGGCACTCTGTAGAGCATGATGGGTTATAACAGTGGTATGTGGGCGAGCGTTATCCGCAGAAGACCCCGTGGAATGATATTCCTGAATGGCAGCACAACAGTTCGAATCACCAGAATGACGATCAAAGTTGCCGTCAGGATGCGTGGGATAACTACGAGAGTGCTCCTGCTGTCATACAAAGTCGCACCCCAAACCATAACTCCAGGTGTAGGTCCAGTGTGTCCAGCACACAGACAGGTTGGTTGGAGGTCCTCAACTGGCCTCCTCCTAACCTACACGCGGCCACCACTGTCACCGAGGCAGAACCAGCTTTCATCTGAAAACACAACAGCCCTCCACCCTGCCTTACAGTGAGCTCTCACTTGACACCACTGAAGCCGCAGTTGCTGGCACTTTGGGGTGGGTGGAATGTACTCTACAGAATGTCTGGTTGGGAGTTGTCCTTGAAGTACCCGAATTGTAACAGCTCGTTTCGTCACTTTGGTGCCAACTGTTGCTCAAATTGCTGTTGGAGATGCAGTACTCTGCGTCAGAGCCATAACTTATACACCAGGCTCATCCAAGAACTGCGCCCGGCGGGCGCGCCAGCGTTCCGCGGCCGCAAGGCAGTGTAGTTCAGCGCCCCGTACTTGACCATGTGGTGATAGTGTCGGCATAGGAGCGAGAGAGACCGCACAGCACTGCTCTGTGCTGGACTGTCTCCCGGTCAGACCCAACGTAAACAAAATAACAGAGGAAGCGCAGCTGTGTAAAAGTGGTCGATGAGCTGTAAAACAAGCAAACCATTTACTGTTTAGGTTGCAGAACCACTGCGCAAAGCTTTAGAAAACAATATCCAAAACCAGAATCGAATACACCGTAGTAGTTCTCTGCCTCACACGTTGATTCTAGTAGTACTGCACATGCACACTCGTCATATGTGCAGTAGGCATCTTCTGAAATATATATCAATTTCTTAAATGAACTAGTGTCATAAATATTCTATTTTAGAAATAAATAATTTTACGTAAGGGACATAGAATCTCATTCTTACTGTTAGTGGTTACAAGTAAATATTTTTTGTTGTACTTCGCGCTACAGCTTTTTGTATCCCTTTTCAGAGTTTAGACGTCGGATCCTTAGTTTGCTGTTTTGTACGCAATAATTTTCATTGACTTTAAATTTGCATGGGAATTACATAAAATAAAAGATAAGTAAAATTTCTTTACATGCCTGGAAATTTTCTTATATTTTCTATGTTTACAAGCAAATGTGAAATAAGTCGGACAGGAATGCAAAGAATTTTGCTTAAGTTTTATTGTATGTAATTCCCATACATATTTGAAGTTTTTTTTTACTTTTCTCTAAATGTTATAATCGTAGTTCATATAGAAGGGGCTACACAACCAATCTATGTGTTCTCCACACAGTCTACCTTCTTTATACAGTAGTATTCAAAGAACTGTGACTCACGCCCGAGCAGCAGGGAACTAACATGCATCGAGATTAAAAAGTAGTGGTATGTAATCTAATGTATAAGCCACATAGGTTATGCCATGAGCTGTAACTTTTTATTGTATCACCTGACAATGTACAACATACTTCTTGTTTTTTTAGTATTGATAATGGCTAGGCAGTAGCCGATATCTGGATTTGCGTAATAAAACCTGGAAAAAAAAGACGCCTGTGTGCTGCGCCCTATCATTTATAAATTACATAACAGTCGCTAAGTGCACCCACTTTCCCAATGAGAGGAAATCTGATGAAGATTTGAGTATTTTCAGTAGCACTTCCTCAGTATTTTATGTCTCTTGCCGCTAGTCTTAATGGTTTCTGAAACTAGGAGACGTCTTACGATGACAAAATTTCTAAAGATGTAGTTCTGTGTTCGACAGCGTTGTTTGTCGCTCTGTTGCAGAGAAAGTAAAATGTTACTCTCGCTCCAGTTTGGAACTGAGAACTACTGTGTCTTACTCTTTACAGTGCATCGACATTTTCATAGAGCAAACAACCAACTGCAGTCTTAATAACCTCATCATTGCCCTTGTGATGGCTGATACAGATAGTTCGTAATGCAGACAACGGGATTAGCTGTAGCTGTTGCCTGAAAGTATTCTCCCGTGTCTGTAAACATATATTTTATAAGTCAAAGACACACGAAAGTGGAATTCATTCAGAATTTTTGTTTGGTACACAAACTGAATCTTGCAAGATACTTCTATAATTCTCTGTCATTCCAGGAAGTAACGAAACTATCACAGCGACACAAGACATGTGCCACTATGTTGTCATGGCCCTATCATGGTCATAGCAGGACGATTATGTTTCTACAAGCTTAATAAGATAACTAAAAAGGACGTTCACCCTCTTCCACGAATTGACGATACACTAATTTGTCTGAAGGGGGCTGAAAGTTTTTGTCAACCATGGACATGTACTCGGGATACTGGCAAATCGAACTAGATGAGGTTGTACATGAGAAAACTGCATTCATCACCCCTGAGGGTCTGTATGAGTTTAAGGCGATGCCGTTCGGTTTGTGTAAAGCACCAACAACTTTTGAACGGATGATGGATAATCTTCTAAGTCATCTGAAGTGGACGATGTGTCTTTGTTATTTAGATGACATTATAGTGCTCTCAGAGACATTTGATGAACACACAAAAAGACTGAGTGCCTTTCTTAAGTGTTTCCAACAAGATGGACTGAAACTTAATCCAAGAAAATGCCTCTTTGCAGCAAAAGAAATCAAAATACTTGGACACCATGTGTCAAACGATGGTGTGCGACCATACCCAGAAAAGGTTAGATCTATAACAGAATTTCCTATTGGCTCAAATGGCTCTGAGTACTATGCGACTCAACTTCTGAGGTCATCAGTGGCCTAGAACTAATTAAACCTGACTAACCTAAGGAATCGTCCCCATGGTCTAGGGGTAGCGTCTTTGATTCATAATCAAAACGTCTTCGGTCCCGGGTTCGATTCACGCCACTGCCTAAATTTTGATAAATAATCAGAATTGGCGGCCGATGACTTCCGGCATAAAAAGTCAGCCTCATTCTGCCAACGGCCTTGTCAAAGAGGGCGGAGGAGCGGATAGAGGTTCAGGGCACTCTCTTGTCCTAGGGTTGGGAAATTGCCCCTAAAGGCGGAAGAATCAGCAATGATCAACGACATGAGGATGCAGAAGGCAATGGAAACCACTGCATTAAAGACACGTAACGTGTATCCACAGGACATGTGGCCTGTAATTGAAGAAGTGTCATGATGATCTCTCCAGTGGCAAAAGATTCCGGAATAGTCCCCCATTCGGATCTCCGGGAGGGGACTGCCAAAGGGGAGGTTACCGTGAGAAAAAGATTGAATAATCAACGAAAGGATAACGTTCTACGAGTCGGGGCGTGGAATGTCAGAAGCTTGAACGTAGTAGGGAAACTAGAAAATCTGAAAAGGGAAATGCAAAGGCTCTATCTAGATATAGCGGGGGTCAGTGAAGTGAAGTGGAAGGAAGACAAGGATTTCTGGTGAGATGAGTATCGGGTAATATCAACAGCAGCAGAAAATGGTATAACAGGTGTAGGATTCGTTATGAATAGGAAGGTAGGGCAGAGGGTGTGCTACTGTGAACAGTTCAGTGACCAGGTTGTTCTAATCAGAATCGACAGCAGACCAACACCGACAACGATAGTTCAGGTATACATGCCGACGTCGCAAGCTGAAGATGAACAGATAGAGAAAGTGTATGAGGATATTGAAAGGGTAACGCAGTATGTAAAGGGGGACGAAAATCTAATAGTCATGGGCGACTGGAATGCAGTTGTAGGGGAAGGAGTAGAAGAAAAGGTTACAGGAGAATATGGGCTTGGGACAGGGAATGAAAGAGGAGAAAGACTAATTGAGTTCTGTAACAAGTTTCAGCTAGTAATAGCGAATACCCTGTTCAAGAATCACAAGAGGAGGAGGTATACTTGGAAAAGGCCGGGGGATACGGGAAGATTTCAATTAGATTACATCATGGTCAGACACAGATTCCGAAATCAGATACTGGTTTGTAAGGCGTACCCAGGAGCAGATATAGACTCAGATCACAATATAGTAGTGATGAAGAGTAGGCTGAAGTTCAAGACATTAGTCAGGAAGAATCAATACGCAAAGAAGTGGGATACGGAAGTACTAAGGAATGACGAGATACGTTTGAAGTTCTCTAACGCTATAGATACAGCAATAAGGAATAGCGCAGTAGGCATTACAGTTGAAGAGGAATGGACATCTCTAAAAAGGGCCATTACAGAAGTTGAGAAGGAAAACATAGGTACAAAGAAGGTACCTGCGAAGAAACCATGGGTAACAGAAGAAATACTTCAGTTGATTGATGAAAGGAGGAAGTACATACATGTTCCGGGAAAATCAGGAATACAGAAATACAAGTCGCTGAGGAATGAAATAAATAGCAAGTGCAGGGAAGCTAAGACGAAATGGCTGCAGGAAAAATGTGATGACATCGAAAAAGATATGATTGTCGGAAGGACAGACTCAGCATACAGGAAAGTCACAACAATCTTTGGTGACATTAAAAGCAACGATGGTAACATTAAGAGTGCAACGGGAATTCCACTGTTAAATGCAGGGGAGAGAGCAGATAGGTGGAAAGAATACATTGAAAGCCTCTATGAGGGTGAAGATTTGTCTGATGTGATAGAAGAAGAAACAGGAGTCGATTTAGAAGAGATAGGGGATCCAGTATTAGAATCGGAATTTAAAAGAGCTCTGGAGGACTTACGGTCAAATAAGGCAGAAGGGATAGATAACATTCCATCAGAATTTCTAAAATCATTGGGAGAAGTGGCAACAAAACGAATATTCACGTTGGTGTGTAGACTATATGAGTCTGGCGATATACCATCTGACATTCGGAAAAGCATCATCCACACAATTCCGAAGACGGCAAGAGCTGACAAGTGCGAGAATTATCGCACAATCAGCTTAACAGCTCATGCATCGAAGCTGCTTACAAGCATAATATACAGAAGAATGGAAAAGAAAATTGAGAATGCGCTAGGTGACGATCAGTTTGGCTTTAGGAAAAGTAAAGGGACGAGAGAGGCAATTCTGACGTTACGGCCAATAATGGAAGCAAGGCTAAAGAAAAATCAAGACACTCATAGGATTTGTCGACCTGGAAAAAGCGTTCGACAATATAAAATGGTGCAAGCTGTTCGAGATTCTGAAAAAAGTAGGGGTAAGCTATAGGGAGAGACGGGTCATATACAATATGTACAACAACCAAGAGGGAATAATAAGAGTGGACGATCAAGAACGAAGTGCTCGTATTAAGAAGGGTGTAAGACAAGGCTGTAGCCTTTCGCCCCTACTCTTCAATCTGTACATCGAGGAAGCAATGATGGAAATAAAAGAAAGGTTCAGGAGTGGAATTAAAATACAAGGTGAAAGGATATCATTGATATTGCCTCGTGATGACTGGGTGTTGTGTGCTGTCCTTAGGTTAGTTAGGTTTAAGTAGTTCGAAGTTCTACGGGACTGATGACCATAGATGTTAAGTCCCGTCGTGCTCAGAGCCATTTGAACCATTTGAACCATATCAATGATACGATTCGCTGATGACATTGCTATCCTGAGTGAAAGTGAAGAAGAATTAAATGATCTGCTGAACGGAATGAACAGTCTGATGAGTACACAGTATGGTTTGAGAGTAAATCGGAGAAAGACGAAGGTAATGAGAAGTAGTAGAAATGAGAACAGCGAGAAACTTAACATCAGGATTGATGGTCACGAAGTCAATGAAGTTAAGAAATTCTGCTATCTAGGCAGTAAAATAACCAATGACGGACGGAGCAAGGAGGACATCAAAACCAGACTCGCTATGGCAAAAAAGGCATTTCTGGCCAAGAGAAGTCTACTAATATCAAATACCGGCCTTAATTTGAGGAAGAAATTTCTGAGGATATACGTCTGGAGTACAGCATTGTATGGTAGTGAAACATGGACTGTGGGAAAACCGGAACAGAAGAGAATCGAAGGATTTGAGATGTGGTGCTATAGAGGAATGTTGAAAATTAGGTGGACTGATTAGGTAAGGAATGAGGAGGTTCTACGCAGAATCGGAGAGGAAAGGAATATGTGGTAAACACTGATAAGGAGAAGGTACAGGATGATAGGACATCAGCTAAGACATGAGGGAATGACTTCCATGGTACTAGAGGGAGCTTTAGAGGGCAAAAACTGTAGAGGAAGACAGAGATTGAAATACGTCAAGCAAATAATTGAGGACGTAGGTTGCAAGTGCTACTCTGAGATGAAGAGGTTAGCACAGGAAAGGAATTCGTGGCGGGCCGCATCAAACCAGTCAGTACACTGATGACAAAAAAAAAAAACCTAAGGACATCACACACATCCATTCCCGAGGCAGGATTCGAACCTGCGACCGTAGCGGTCGCTCGGTTCCAGACTGTAGCACCTAGAACCGCACGGCCACCCCGGCCGGCCAGAATTTCCTATTCCTAAAAATATTAGAGATGTGAGAAGCTTCCTCGGATTATGTTCTTATTACAATCGTTTTATCAGACTTTTGTATCAAAGCCAGGCCACTCCAAGTGTTTTTATAGGCCGATGCTAAATTTATCTGGGTTGGTGTTCAACAAGATTCTTTCGATGTGCTGCGAAAAGCTCTGACGACTGACCCTGTACTTGGTCTGTACGATGAGAGAGCACCTACAGAACTACACATAGATGCCAGTTGGTATGGGATGGATGCTGTTCTGGTGCAGATTTTGGATGGAAAAGAGAAGGACACTTACAAAAGCCGAGAGAAACTACTCAACTACAGAAAGGAAATGTCTTGCTGTGATCTGGGCCACGTGCACATATCGACAGTATCTCTATGGAAGGCCAATCACAGTTGTTACAGACCATCATTCACTTTGTTGGTTGACAGGTCTCAACGATACAACAGGATGACTCGCCAGGTGGGCACTATGACATCAAGAGTATGACATTACCATAGTGTACAAGAATGGAAGAAAACACCAAGATGTTGACTGTCTCTCAAGAAACCCTATGCAACACCACCAAGACTTTGATGAGGATGGTGACTGTCTCGCTGCACTCCAGGATCTCTCTGCTGAGCGGAAGAAGGACGCCAAGATATCTCAAATAATGCTTGCCTTAAATCTGTCAGAGGATGTGAAAGGACAATTTAAGGTAGTTAATGGATTACTTTGCCAGAAAAACTTTGATCCGTTTGGAAAGAGGTGACTCCCAGTGATTCCTAAACACATGAGCTTAGATGTTCTACAGAAATTCCATGACACACCTATGGCCAAACATTTAGGATTTATTAAGACATACGATAGGATGCGCAAGAAATTTGTCTGGCCAAGTTTATTTAGGAGTGTCCGTCACTATGTGTCGCACTGTAGAGACTACTAGAGGAGAAAGGCAGTTGCTCAGAAACCACCTGGCCGACTCATACGAATTCCACCAGCCGAAACGCCTTTCCAGGGTATTGGGATTGACATCCTCGGACGATTTCCAACGTCTGCTAGTGGCAATAAATGGATTATTGTTTGCACTGATTATCTGACACGCTATGCCATTACGGCTACAGTGGCCGGCTAGTCCGTCACAGCGATGTTATTGTCATGTAACCACTCCGCCACAGGCCGTGCATTGTGAACAGGTGCTAGACCGTGTTGAAAGATGCAGTCACCATCCCCAAATTGCTCTTCAACAGTGGGAAGCAAGAAGTTGCTCAGCCGGCCGCGGTGGCCGAGCGGTTCTAGGCGATTCACTCCGGAACCGCGCGACTACTGCGGTCGCAGGTTCGAATCCTGCCTCGGCGTGGATGTGTGAGATGTCCTTAGGTTAGTTAGTTTTAAGTAGTTCTAAGTTCTAGGGGACTGATGACCTCAGATGTTAAGTCCCATAGTGCTCAGAGCCATTTGAACCATTTTTTGAATTTGCTTAAGGCATCAATGTAGGCCTGTGCCATTGTTTACGCTCCTTACACCAAGCGAGGCGCCGTTTGGCATTTACGGGCGTGATGTGTGGCTTATGAGCAGCCGCTCGACCATGAAATCCAAGCTTTCTCACCTCCCGCCTGACTGTCATAGTATTTGCAGTGGATCCTGATGCGGTTTGGAATTCATGTGTGATGGTCTGGATAGGTGTCTGCCCATTACACTTTACGACCCTCTTCAATTGTGGGCGGTCTCTGTCAGGTAACAGTCGAGGTCGACCTGTACGCTTTTGTGCTGTACGTGTGCCTTCGCGTTTCCATTTCACTATCACATCGGAAACAGTGGACCTAGAAGTGTTTAGGAGTGTGGAAATCTAGTGTACAGACGTATGACACAAATGACACCCAATCACCTGACCACATTCGAGGTCTGTGAGTTTCGCGGAGCGCCCCATTCTGCTCTCTCACGATTTCTAATGACAACTGAGGTCGCTGATATGGAGCACTTGGCAGTAGGTGGCAGCACAATGCACCTAATATGAAAAATCCATGTTCTTGAGGGTGTCCGGATACTTTTGATCACATAGTGTACCACTGGAACGAGATGGTGGAGTAACTACCTTGAAAGAGGCACTACAAGCAGAGCTCCTGCCTCAATACCAATACATTTTGTGGACGTATACAGGCCATCGTTTGAGATAATATTTGTTATGGCTTACTCACTATTTTCTCCACATCAAGTTACCATGCGGTACTTCAAGTCGCCCCTCTCAGGCCGCACTGGTTTACGTACACGGAAACATCCCTCATGTTACGTCAAATTCCAGGATCAATCCTTTGAAAGGGCACAGACGACTTCCATCTCCATCCTTCCCACTTGGAGAGTTTGCTTCGCAACTAACCTCGTTTTCGACGAGACGTTGTACCGTAATCCTCCTTCCTTTCTTTTAACCTCAGTATGACTACCGAAGGAGAGTGTCGTCACACTTGGCGATTATCGGATACACTGTCCTTGACTATAGTAGTAAATCGCAGAAACGACCTTCATAAATGCCTGTTTGTCTTCATGAATATGGTGATTAATTTATTTTAAAACTATCGTACTTGAAACGATATAACTTAAATTTCTCCATAGCACTCACTCCATACAGGACACAGTTGTTTTGAACTGCCTCCACTACTTTCATTCTCTTATTAAACACAAATAGAACACAATGTCACAAAAGTTAGACTCAGCTTCGTTGGACATTCCGTTTTTTAACGTATAAAGGACGCTCCCTATAACGTCAAAAATGAGAAATATTCATTTGGCATGCAACTACCTATACTACAAAGTTGAACATAACAGGGCCATAGTCACATACGCTTATAGCAACATGCCGTATGCTGAAACATACTATTATATCATACGCAAAGGTACATAATGTTATACTTGCTAATTCGATCACAGAAAAGTCCACTGGAGATCATAGGCTCTGTGCCCTTTCACAAACATGTTTCCACAAGATTTATCTATTACTGGCTATTTAGAAAATGAAGAAACCCTCTCTGACCTGCCAGCTTGGTGCCCTTAGTAGACAGACGGGATATGGCTTAAAAAAGAAAGGAGAATAATGGGTTTGACATCACGGCTTCGCATCCGCACTGCATGACGTTCACTACTAGACTACGAATTGTGACAAAATCATGATGCGAACACATGTGAAAACTCGGTGGTTGGTTGGACTGAGGCTAACCTGTAATGGCTAAGGTGTGGGTTCGATTCCCGCCGGGGTTACGAGTTTTTTAACCGCCACGAACGTACTCTCTTCACCTCCAGTAACGCCAAGTAAAGAATGCAGGACTTGGTCGTCGTTCCGAATCAACGTTACGCATGCCCATTTGCTACTGACCTGAACAGAATTGGATTGGTTTGGGAAGTCAGAGCCGGAAGTCGCTGCTTTGCTGAAACTCTGTCTCTAGTAAGCTTTCTTACACTAGTGATGTTATTTTAGTTCACGAAGCAGTCGTCATGTAAGGTTATAAGACCTTCATTTCTTATTTTAAGTAACCTTGAGATTTTGAAAATATTTGCACCGGACTGGGATTTGAGCTCCGATTCAAATTTTTCTCTGGGTTTAAACCATTCCAAATGATACTGTCCCATCATTTCGCTGTTTCTTCACACTGCCAGACTCCTCCAGGCGCATCCCTAACTACTAGTGAAAGAGTATTTGAAGGTTGACACCTCTTCGTGTGGGGTCAACAACGAAGATACGCGTGGAGTTGGAGTCCCAGGCAACACAGAATTATTCATTGCGTTACCTCTAGCCGAACATTTGTACATCTTGCTAGCATCACGCTATTGGTCAACATATTTAATATCTGACATCTGATTGTGCTTAGTTAACAGTTCATACAGGTACTGGGTTCTGCTCCTATCCATCACCACGACTTTACTTCATGGCGTTTCACATTCGTGTCTGCACTTTAGTACGTAAATTTCGTGGTTATGTCTCAGGAGCAATATAAGTTTCACGGGGTTCCCGATGCATTGCAAAATTATTGATATTTAACTCCAGGTTCGGATATTCGGCCTTCTAAACTGATATTGGTGAGCAATTCGGTATTTTACGTCTCTTTATGCCTAATCGGGTCCCGAAGACGCGCAAGCTTTGTCAGGTTAACATTGGGTTCAAATTCGGATCACGAACAACAACTCGCCACATCATTTAATGAGCACGATAAAACTTGTGCCGTGTCACTTATTGTAATGAAGTTTAATTTACAAGTGTGAGGACTGTTTCATCCCTAATGACGTGTTTTCTAATATCTTTTGTATCATTGTGTTAGTTTACATCGAGACTGACTCCCATATGAGCACTGTTTTTTAGTGGTCTGTTGTTGTAACCGTTGTGTATGTTCGAACGACTGCACCACAGAGAGTCTAGGCGTCTAAAGTTCCTGTGACACAGCTACTTTATGTTGGTTGCATTCAGCAATGGCCTACTTTTTGGTCCGCAGCTCGTGGTTGTGCGGTAGCGTTCTCGCTTCCCACGCCCGGGTTCCCGGGTTCGATTCCCGGCGGGGTCAGGGATTTTCTCTGCCTCGTGATGACTGGGTGTTGTGTGCTGTCCTTAGGTTAGTTAGGTTTAAGTAGTTCTAAGTTCTAGGGGACTGATGACCATAGATGTTAAGTCCCATAGTGCTCAGAGCCATTTGAACCATTGAACCCACTTTTTGTTTTGCTGTCAAGTGTACATTAAGCGATCTTCTGGTTGCCTGTTCGCTGTCTCTATTTACAAATCCATTGGGGAAGTCTGAAGTCTTGTGTGCTGCGTGGAGACGTAGACTGTCTAACGGTGTTCAGCAACGTGTCCACTGGGCTATGTCACAGTTTACACTACTGGCCATTAAAATTGCTACATCAAGAAGAAATGCAGATGATAAACGGGTACTCATTGGACAAATATATTACACTCCTGGAAATGGAAAAAAGAACACATTGACACCGGTGTGTCAGACCCACCATACTTGCTCCGGACACTGCGAGAGGGCTGTACAAGCAATGATCACACGCACGGCACAGTGGACACACCAGGAACCGCGGTGTTGGCCGTCGAATGGCGCTAGCTGCGCAGCATTTGTGCACCGCCGCCGTCAGTGTCAGCCAGTTTGCCGTGGCATACGGAGCTCCATCGC
This sequence comes from Schistocerca piceifrons, assembly GCF_021461385.2. Taxonomy (NCBI): domain Eukaryota; kingdom Metazoa; phylum Arthropoda; class Insecta; order Orthoptera; family Acrididae; genus Schistocerca; species Schistocerca piceifrons. The sequence goes on along the minus strand of NC_060149.1, from coordinate 832,388,340 downwards.
AGTCTTTAACACTGGTAGCATGCCGCGACAGCGTGGACGTGAACCGTATGTGCAGTTGACGGACTTTGAGCGAGGGCGTATAGTGGGCATGCGGGAGGCCGGGTGGACGTACCGCCGAATTGCTCAACACGTGGGGCGTGAGGTCTCCACAGTACATCGATGTTGTCGCCAGTGGTCGGCGGAAGGTGCACGTGCCCGTCGACCTGGGACCGGACCGCAGCGACGCACGGATGCACGCCAAGACCGTAGGATCCTACGCAGTGCCGTAGGGGACCGCACCGCCACTTCCCAGCAAATTAGGGACACTGTTGCTCCTGGGGTATCGGCGAGGACCATTCGCAACCGTCTCCATGAAGCTGGGCTACGGTCCCGCACACCGTTAGGCCGTCTTCCGCTCACGCCCCAACATCGTGCAGCCCGCCTCCAGTGGTGTCGCGACAGGCGTGAATGGAGGGACGAATGGAGACGTGTCGTCTTCAGCGATGAGAGTCGCTTCTGCCTTGGTGCCAATGATGGTCGTATGCGTGTTTGGCGCCGTGCAGGTGAGCGCCACAATCAGGACTGCATACGACCGAGGCACACAGGGCCAACTCCCGGCATCATGGTGTGGGGAGCGATCTCCTACACTGGCCGTACACCACTGGTGATCGTAGAGGGGACACCGAATAGTGCACGGTACATCCAAACCGTCATCGAACCCATCGTTCTACCATTCCTAGACCGGCAAGGGAACTTGCTGTTCCAACTGGACAATGCACGTCCGCATGTATCCCGTGCCACCCAACGTGCTCTAGAAGGTGTAAGTCAACTACCCTGGCCAGCAAGATCTCCGGATCTGTCCCCCATTGAGCATGTTTGGGACTGGATGAAGCGTCGTCTCACGCGGTCTGCACGTCCAGCACGAACGCTGGTCCAACTGAGGCGCCAGGTGGAAATGGCATGGCAAGCCGTTCCACAGGACTACATCCAGCATCTCTACGATCGTCTCCATGGGAGAATAGCAGCCTGCATTGCTGCGAAAGGTGGATATACACTGTACTAGTGCCGACATTGTGCATGCTCTGTTGCCTGTGTCTATGTGCCTGTGGTTCTGTCAGTGTGATCATGTGATGTATCTGACCCCAGGAATGTGTCAATAAAGTTTCCCCTTCCTGGGACAATGAATTCACGGTGTTCTTATTTCAATTTCCAGGAGTGTATATTAGAACTGACATGTGATTACTGTTGTGTTAGCTGAAGAGCCAACACAGTGTTACTAGAGGAGGCCGAAATGCACGCGTTTTAGCTCACGCAGGTTGGCGTGAAGAGGGAAGAACTATACTGACGTGAGGTCTGGAACATGACAAGGAATGAGAATTCAGAAAGCGGGCGTAATTAGTTTGATACTTAACTTTAATCCATTAATGATGAACGTCGCTCTTGACGGTACATGATTCACAATATTTTCTGTTCAGAATACATTCTGGAAGTAACTGAATATGGTGCCTTGCTAGGTCGTAGCAAATGACGTAGCTGAAGGCTATTCTAAACTGTCGTCTCGGCAAATGAGAGCGTATGTAGACAGTGAACCATCGCTAGCAAAGTGGGCTGTACAACTGGGGCGAGTGTTACGGAGTCTAGAGAGACTAGACCTGTCGTGTGGCGGCGCTCGGTCTGCAATCACTGATAGTGGCGACAACACGCGGGTCCGACGAATACTAACGGACCGCGGCCGATTTAAAGGCTACCAACTAGCAAGTGTGATGTATGGCGGTGACACCACAATTACATTTTCACGCAATTTGGGTGCATAGATCCTGAGAAATCAGTACCCAGAACAACCACCTCTGGCCGTAATAACGGCCTTGATACGCCTGGGCATTGAGTCAAACAGAGCTTGGATGGCGTGTACAGGTACTGCTGCCCATGCAGCTTCAACACGATACCACAGTTCATCAAGAGTAGTGACTGGCGTATTGTGTCGATCCAGTTGCTCGGCCACCATTGACCAGGCGTTTTCAATTGGTGAGATATCTGGAAAATGTGCTGGCCAGGGCAGCAGTCGAACATTTTCTGTATCCAGAAAGGCCCGTACAGGACCTGCAACATGCGGTCGTGCATTATCCTGCTGAAATGTAGGGTTTCGCAGGGATCGAATGAAGGGTAGAGCCACGGGTCGTAACACATCTAAAATGTAACGTCCACTGTTCAAAATGCCGTCAATGCGAACAAGAGGTGACCGAGACGTGTAACCAATGCCGCCCCATACCATCACGCCGGGTGATATGCGAGTATGGTGATGACGAATACACGCTGCCAATGTGCGTCCCCGCAATGTTGCCAAACACAGATGGACCATCACGATGGTGTAAACAGAACCTGGATTCATCCGACAAAATGACGTTTTGCCATTCATGCACCCAGGTTCGTCGTTGAGTACACCATCGCAGGCGCTCCTGTCTGTAATGCAGCGCCAAGGGTAACCGCAGCCATGGTCTCCGAGCTGATAGTCCATGCTGCTGCAAACGTCGTCGTACTGTTCGTGCAGATGGTTGTTGTCTTGCAAACGTCCCCATATGTTGACTCAGGGATCGACACGTGGCTGCACGATCCGTTACAGCCATGCGGATAAGATGCCTGTCATCTCGACTGCTAGTGATACTAGGCCGTCGGGATCCAGCACGGCGTTCCGTATTACCCTCCTGAACCCACCGATTCCATATTCTGCTAACAGTCATTGGATCTCGACTAACGCGAGCAGCAATGTCGCGATACGATAAACCGCAATCGCGATAGGCTACAATCCGACCTTTATCAAAGTCGGAAACGTGTTGGTACGCATTTCTCCTCCTTACACGAGGCATCACAACAACGTTTCACCAGGCAACGCCGGTCAACTGCTGTTTGTGTATGAGAAATCAGTCGGAAACTTTCCTCAGCACGTTGTAGGTGTCGCCACCGGCGCCAACCTTGTGTGAATGCTCTGAAAAGCTAATCATTTGCATATCACAGCATCTTCTTCATGTCGGTTAAATTTCGCGTCTGTAGCATGTCATCTTCGTGGTGTAGCAATTTTAATGGCCAGGAGTGTAATATGAACAGTTTTATTACTGAAATGACCGTTTGACGCTGTGTGATGTATGCTGGAATCAAAGACGCTATAATCTAGCAGATAAATATGAACAATACTATCATATCTGATTTATACATAATTTTTGTTGTTATCTAGAATGACAATTATTCTAACTATTGTTCTTCTGACTACTGTTCTCGTTCAGATTATTTTGAAACTATTACAGCTCTGTAGATATATTGTAATGTATCAGAAGAAATAAAAGAGGTCATCTCAAGTGTTTAATAGATGAGACTCAAAATTAATTATTTTTCTACAATTACATTCTCATAAATATCTAGATAGTTCCAGATACCTATGTTGACGTGCACTTGGAGAGAAGCTGGAACGTTGCGAACGTAACTGCAGTCGCACAGCGATTCTTTACAGACTCAAGAACACGCAGTTAAATAATATGAACAGCAATTTCCCAAGATTTCGTCGCTCAACATATCACGCAATCGCCGAGTTAACAGTACATCGCTTGAAAGCCGCCGGCCGCGGTGGCCGAGCGGTTCTAGGCGCTTCAGTCCAGAATCGCGCGACTGCTACGGTCGCGGGTTCGAATCCTGCCTCGGGCATATATTGAAAGCCAACAGTACAAACCAAAATCTCGTCCAAATAATATTCTAACACAACATAAAATACCAAAACAAATATAATAACATAACGATTGGCTATCGTGACAGGACACGTCTTCACAGAAACATGAACATTATAACGTACTGTATGTTAGAAATATTGTATTTACTGCTGTTATAAGGAACTAATATTGTATTTCTTTTTCATGTATGATTGTTGAAGCACTATTAACAGAGAGGTGTACATAATAGAAAGCTGGAGAGCAAAGAATTGTAACAGCAGTCCACTAGGCAGCAGTCTACGAGATGCAAGTGTACGTTTTCGTCTCTATCTCTGCTGACTTTTCTACGCGTGTTGTACGGAAGATTTAGTGTTACATAGGCACTTTCCTTTTTGTAGAGTAGACGTAGTTAGTACAAAAGTTTATCTGTGCCCACTATCCGTGCGACGTTATCGCTATGTAAGCGATATTAGATTGTTTCTGATGGGCTGTTGCGTAACAGGCAAACTCGTTTTTGCAGCATAGTACTGTTGACTACCCAGCTGCAATTAATTTAAGCTATATAAACTATCTCATAAGATTTGTGTAAGATATTAATAATTTCACGGTCACAACAAGGCAGTAAGCTAAAATGGCAGAATAGAATGTACAAAATGTTCCACATAGGTCCACACGCGAACTGCGACCGTAGCAGCCGCGTGGTTCAGGACTGAACCGCTCGGCCAATTGCGTTAGGGATTACGCGGCGTAACTTATGGAAGGAAAAATAATTAATTACGGACAGTTTCTGTCTTATAATTCTGAAAGAAGACTGTCCATCCACTTTTTTTTCTTAGATCATTTAAAGGAGTTTTACCTAGAGTATCTACAGAAAACCAGAAGATTAATTGAGTGGGAATAGTTTAGGGAATGGAGTCCTATGGGCAGTTGAAGCAGCAGAAACCTGTAATACGTATGCTGAGTTTGAACATGCATTTATTACAAAATACTGGTCTTCTGCCATACAAGAGAGGATTCGTAAGCACATAAACAATCCCGAACCTTACAGTTCACATTTAGGCACACTGTGCAGATACTTTGATAGGTATCACAATAAGACTAAGTGTTTGACAGAACCAGTATCCGCCAAAGACCTCATTAGAATAGTAAACGTAAAATTGCCACTGGATATACAAACTGAATTATTGCATGTCAGTGAAACCAATTGTGATGAGATTTTGACTGCAGTAGATGTCGTAGATATGTTAATGGAAGACACTGGAGCCAGAGGAAACAATGACAATGGACATAACAGGTCAAATACAAAGAATTAAAGAAACAGACATGTGAACAATAACTAGCAACATGCAAAGGCTGATTGCAAACCAAGAGACAGATTCGCTCAACACAGGATTTAACAATGCCAATAATCAAAGAAATGGAAACGGTAATAACCATGCATACAGATATATAAGAACAAGAAATGTGATAAAAGATTTCATGACGCTTATCAGCAGAATCCAGGAACGTCACACTGGAATCAGAATAATAATATTACACCAAATCAAAAGGAAACCTGTAACGACTGGTGGAGTCAGTCACCAATTATTACTGACTTTAGAGATGAACAAGCATCACCAACCCCTAGACAGCAGGAAAACTGGACGCGACCAACTTCAGCACTGTAAGGCTGGTCGGAGTTAGTGAAAGGGGCTGTGACAGTAATATTAAGATGATGAGGTGTAACCATGGTGCTGACATTAGGAACGAATTATTGCACGGAGACAGACCCTGTAACTTTCAACCGAAAGGCATGCCGCAAGCAGTTATTAATGTGAACATTGTTGGATTCAATGTTATGTCAATCTTAGACACAAGTGTAAATGGTATCTCCGCAGGCCCCATGAAGAGGTTACAGGAAAGAGCAAATTTGCCGACCTCACCAGTGGCGAACTGCAAAATATTGGTGACGTAGGAGGATGCTCTCGTGGAAGTAAACTGCAAACAAGAGTCAAAATGGACCTCAGTAATGGAGCTATAGATTGCACGTGGACTTAATTTTGGGGCATGGATTACTGAGAGAGATGAATGAAATAATAGACTTCTCCTCCCGTAAACTCATGTTAAATATAGATGGAGTACATCTGACGGTTAATATGGTACAGAAGCAGGAACTGCATGGGTGCTATTGTCAAAGAATTGTGATAAAATTCATTACTCAGTATAACAGCAGGAAGGCCACCAAGGCAATGACGAGTGATTCTAGCCTAAGCGTATTAGAGCAGATTAACAAAAAAGTAACTGAATCTAATGTCCTAATACCTCAGCAAAAGCGTGAATTAAAACAATTTTTACAGGATTATGCTGTGGTGTTTGAAGAGAAGGCAGTCCTTATAAAAGGATATGTCTGTCATTTACACATGAGACCTCATAAAACATACTGCCAGGGGTATTACTCCATTCCTTGGGCACAAAGATCTACCATCGATCGAGAAATAAAGCGAATGCTTAGCCGGGGCGTTATTGAGCCATTCAATAGTCATTATTGTAGTCCATTACACATGGTACACAAGTCAGATGAGAGTGTTCACTTGGTTCTGGATGCCAGAGAAATAAATAAAATTATTCTTCCAGTAACAACACAATCTCCTAATATAGAGGAATTAATCCAAAAATTTCTACCGCAATAGATTTAAAATCCTCGTGTTGGCAACAAGTCCCATTAGACTTGGAATCAAGAATGTATATTGCCTTCCTTTACTTGGGCCACAGGTACCAATTTACTGCACTACCGTTCATTCCTAATGTTAGCTCAGATGTATTCATTTCTGCACTAGATACTGTCTTGGGTTCTGAACTACATAATTTGGTCACACCACTTGTTGATAACATGTTAATTGCAACAACATTTTGAGATTTTAAGATGAGTGCTGGATCATTACCGAATGCCAGAGACGACTGCAAACCTCAAGTAATCGAAATTTGCGCTAACTAATATCAAATTCCTAGGACATCTGATTTCATCACATGGGACTTTCCTTCGAAAAATGATGATTAGTTCAATAGAGAATGTACTATCACTTCTTATTAGAACCCAATTAAAGGCATTCTTAGGAATAGCCTCATTTTATAGTCGTTTCATACCAAATCAAGTTCTAAAATTCAGAAGCATTTTTGTCTATATTAAAGAATAACGTGTCTTGGCTATGGTCTCATGAGTGTGAAATAGAATTTAACAACATTAAAACTACTCTTGTCAATGCACTTATATCATCTTGACATCACATTAGATTTTGGGTTGATGACAGACGTATCGTCATGTGGATTACGAGACTGCATACTTCAGATCCAGTTAATTGATGGTGTACATACCTTCAGTGCTATATCTTTTGCAAGTCGAACGCTCACTAATTGTGAATGAGCTTATACAACCACAGTACTGGAAGCACTGCCAGTTATATAGGCATTTCGACAGTTCCATTATTATCCAGCAGGAGCATATACCAGAACATATTGTGATCATCAGGCACTAAGCTTTCTGAATAACTGCAAGCTTTTACAACCTCGATTAGTTAGATGGACGTTTATTCTAAAAGAATATCGTATTGAAATTATATACTTCCATGGCAGAGAGAACATTATTACAGATACCCCATCAAGACTGCCGGCCAGTGTGGCCGAGCAGTTCTAGGTCTTCAGTCTGGAACCGCTCGACCGCTAGGGTCGCAGGTTCGAATCCTGCCTCGGTCATGGATGTGTGTGATGTCCTTAGGTTAGTTAGGTTTAAGTAGTTCTAAGTTCTAGGGGACTGATGACCTCAGATGTTAAGTCCCACAGTGCTCAGAGCCATTTGAACCATTTTTGAACCCCATCAAGACTACCAGAAGTATAACTGAACCAATGGAAAAAGATGACTGAACAACGGAATTGAAAGTTTTGCTAATGAAGAATGTGGAAAATCGAAGAACATATCTTAGAACGTGCAGGAAAGTGGCACAACTACAATGAACAGACCCTCGTTGGAATCATGTCACTCAAAAGGTTCAGGCAGAAATTCACTAAGGATAAATAAGCTGCACCAATTGCACGAGACAACCTCAGTAAAACAATTGGTATGTTTACATGCCACAAGACTATGTTCAGAAATTAATATGGCATACACACGTAGTTTGGGGACATTGTTGAGCACACAGATGATAAAGAAAGATTGGAAGATATTGCCATAATCCCAATCTAAGAAGAACTGTGCAAAGCACGATCAAGAAGTGTCAAATATTTCAGAAGGCCGAACCTTTGAACCACAGTGCCAGAGGAATATCACGTCCAATTAATGTTAAAGAACCTCTACATTTTGTGTGCGTGGATGTAACAGGAACCCTGCCTCATCCTAGACGAAATGTCAAATATATTGTTGGAGTGTATGATCTATTCACTAAATATGTAACATTATATCCAATCAAGGCATGTAATGCGCTGTCTATCATGAACAGAATCACGACGCACTATATTCCTCATACTGGGATGCCACGTGTCTTATTGTCTGGCAATGAAGCCAGTTTTACAGGACACAGATGGAGAAGATAATTATGACGACGGGATGGGACAAATTTTAATTTCCAGGTTCCTCCCGTAGCTAAACAGATTGCGAGGTTGTTTCGTGAAGTAAATAGATCTATTAGAACATTTGCCATTGTAAACATTGTGGGTGAATTATCTGCAGCAATTTGAAGCAGTGTGTAACAGTTAAACGCATTCATCAACTGAGTCTACACCAACAGAACTAATGATGAATAAGAGAGAGAACAAAGATTGGGTTAATTGTTTACCCAAGGGATATGTTTTAGAAGAACTTCGCAAGGTCAAGATTCGTCGAACACAATGAAGAGAAAAGCTCAGCAGAAGAAAAATTATTATGAGCAACAATTGAAGAAAACACAGACCCATTCAAAAGCATGATTTCTTAAGAGGAAGAACAAGAAATGGTAACTTGTGTAGGATTATTTCTATGCCTAATCCTAGAGTCCTTGTGTTAGGGCACCCGAGTAACAACAAAGTGTAGGGAATGTACCCTCGTCACGATCTGAAACCTTACCAAACAAAAGACTGATGTAATCAGTGATTAATAATTTTAGTAAAGGTTTGAACATAAGTTCTGCGCTAGTTTTTAGTCACAATTACACTGACTAGTTGAGATGAGTTTTTACATATAGATATATCTACTACGTTGTTTGAACTCTATGTTCACTCATATTAATTATTTCCACCAGTAGTACAACAATAATATCATGTTATTTTGTTATTTCTTTTAATATTAAGTGATTGGTGGTACCTTCTCACTGTCTATGAAAAGATGCTAGTGATTTATTTATACATAAATAGTGCACACGCGTTCATACACCGATAGCTAAGGCTGATAGACTTTCATATTAGTGGTAACTATCTACTGATAATCTGCACAGATTGACGAGGAGTCTATTCGACTCATTTGGGCTTAGTTTTCTCTTTTGCCTCTTTCGTGTTAGGAAGCCCATCCTGATGAGATGAGTTAATGGAAATGGACATGAAAGTTTACATACTAATGTATAACTGCACCATATGCAAGTATCCATACCACATATATATTGTAGATTAGTTGTATTAAAGGATATTAGAATGTGCATGAACAGAAATGACTGTAGGACTATCAGTTTTTCAAGGACATTCGCACACAGTGTTGTCAGAGAATAACTCTGTGAACTGTTTTCCTATGCAATGATTTTCATAGACACATAATAATGTGTACGAAACTCGTGCGGGTGATTAACGTCAAATTTTATTGAAGTTGGTGTTTCTACATTATTTTCTATCTGTAGTTTTGTGAATACTATGTTGCCACGTGATATAAAGTGATCCGTCATGAACGCTCAATTAGTGCCATGGATTGTGATCGAATCTACTTGTACAAACTCCTATGAACAGTCGTGTTGCAATAGAACATTACATTTCTACGTGTGGTGTGCTATAATCATTAATTAAAATTATGATAAAGATATCAGTGTTGTTAAAAAATACTCGAAACAACTGTGCGATCTGCTTTTCGCTGATTTATGCGGAGCAGATAATATACAGTGACTGTCCTGTTAGTTATAAAATTTTCGGATATAACCTCTGAGTCCGAATTTCTAAGGACCACAGATTCATTGTGTGTGAGTGGACTGCCTATAAAAACTCATCTATTTCTTACAGGCGTAGATATTGACTTATGTCCCATCCTCGAACTGATTCCTGTACCAACCCGAAGGAAGATTAAGATCCATGTCCAGTACCCATCCTGAACCGGTCATTCTGCGATCCTGATTCTGGTCGACTTCCCCGTCAACTTCATCGACTCCTATCACCTGCACACCAGGACAACACGAGCAGACAGTGACTGTATATATTTAGAAGACAGTAACTCCTATGCTATACAAAACATGTGTCTAGCAAATGAGAGAGAGACATGGAAAAGTTTAGTGTAATCTGGATATGAAACTCGATTTATGTATAGAGACATCTATAGTCCTTCATGTATTGTTGATATACAGTGACACGTTCACTGCACTTCTCAATACCGAAGGTCTCGATCCGGTTTTTCCTGTTTTTTTCGGTATTCCATGCTAGAATGAGGAGGCAAGGTAGAATGCAGGGCAGTCTTTTCCAGTGTTGAGAGCTGTAATGAAACGCAATGGACATTACACAACACTAAACCTACATTATCACAAGTAAATAAAGATGAAGATAATACTATAATTATTCTCATGTCAAACATGAACCATGCTCAGCTGGACAAAAACTTAATACCAGTTATGTGTTATCGAAAAGGTTGAAAGAACTTAACAGCATGTTATTAAAATTGTGAACTATAAAAGGTTCGTGCAAAAGTTCAGTATCATTTTGTGCCTCACTCTGCTGTACTCCTGGGGAGGCCATTGTAATATCACAGTTAAATTGGAACAATTTCATTAGTGAAATGACTCTTTGACACTGTGCAATATATGTCGGAATCAAAGACGCCATATGTAGTGACGTAACAAGACTGTTACGCCACACGGTAGTAGCCAAAAGAAAGGCACGCTAGACTAATGCTGTGGCCGATAGTGCACGAACGGCAATAAGCAGACGGGCGTGAAGTCTGGAACATGAGAACTTATGAATGAATAAGAAGAAAAGTATGTAGATACTTTTTACTTATCTTTTATTGATTCCTTGGAATACATCTCTCTTGAATACTCGTAAGCTATAGGCACTGATACAAATGGCTCCTTGCTAGTTCGTAGCCATTAACTTCTGATGGCTATTCTGTCTCTCGGCTAATGAGAGAGAAAGGCTTCGTACCACTGGGCGATAGCTAGGTTCTCGTACAACTGGGGGCGAGTCCACTCTCGTATCACGAGACCTGCCTTGGTGGTGGCGCTAGGTCTGCGATCACAGTGGCGACACGCGGGTCCGACATGTACTACATGGACCGCGGCCGATTTAAACTACCACCTAGCAAGTGTGGTGTCTGGCGGTGACACCACATTCCTCCCCCGCAAATCGGCGAACGGTCGTGAGATAAGGCTTCCGCCCGCCGTGGGGAGGACCACATGTTGACGTATGCGATGAGGTGGGGAGCCTAACAACAGGCGAGGCTGTGCCACCCGCACCCGGCCATCCGGTCCGAGGGGAGCTAGGAAACGCCTGCAAAACTAGTCCAGGGTGCACGTCAACATGCGGTGTATGCGCCCGTAAAGAAACATGAGGGGCCGAAGTGTCGACCTCCATTGCGTCGGGGTAGCCGACGCGCGATGACGTCATGTGGTCCGGAGCGGTCGGGAGTTCCATGGCGGAGGACAGCTGGTCACGGGAAGCGATCGGCGGCGCGTGACCCTGGGAGGCGCCTAGCGGCTGCAACGAAGCGTCGAATGCGGTCGGCGCCGGCGGGAGAACAAGCGGCGGCGGCGGCGGCTGCTGCTGCTGCTGCTGCGGCGGCGGCGGCGGCGGCGGCGCGTCGCCATCGGGCAAAATGGAAGGCATCGTCGGTAACACCTGGGGATGAGGCGAGCCAGTAGATGGGTCCCCAGGGCGCTGACCGGACGGCACCGTCGCTGAAAGCAGACGGGGAGCGGCAGAACCCGAGCGACGACAGAGGCGCAGCTGATTGAGATGCCGACGCACCTCACCAGAGGCCCCCAAAACCAAATACATCGCGCGGCCGAGGCAGCGAAGAATGCGCCCTGCGAGCCAACGCCGTGAACCTCGATAGATGCGATAAAATACAACGTCGCCTGGAGCAAAAGCAGGAGTCTGCCGCTGCACAGGAACCTGATGCGGCGGATGCAGCAAAGACATCAAGGTGCGATGAGGACGACCGTGGAGCAACTCAGCCGGCGAGCGACCATCTCGGGGCTGAGAGCGATACGAAGACAAAAAGAGCAACAATGCGTCCTCCCGAGAATGCGACTCTTTCAATTTCAACATCTGTGACTTGAAAGTCCGGACCAATCGTTCAGCGGCACCGTTGGACTGAGGCGAAAACGGCGCGGATGTCAGATGTTGAATACCATTGGCCTGGCAGAATGACTGAAATTCTGCGGACATGAATTGTGGGCCATGGTCGGAAACAATAGTCTGCGGAAGACCTTCAATGCAAAAGATAGCAGACAACGCTTGGATGGTGGCGGAGGACGTCGTGGAAGACATCCGGACAACAAAAGGAAAATTACTGAAGGCGTCGACCAGAACCAACCATCGAGCATTCCAGAATGGACCAGCAAAATCAATGTGCAAGCGTTGCCAAGGGGAAGTGGCTTTCGGCCATGCAAAGACTTTCCGCGGCGGTGCGGATTGTTGTTCGGCACACGCCGGGCACGAAGAACACATATTCGTAATCGCAGCATCGATTCCGAACCAAGTACAGTGCTGACGAGCAAGTTGTTTCGTTCGCACTATACCCCAATGTCCTTGGTGAAGAAGCCGTAAAACAGAGGACTGTAACGAACGTGGGACCACGACTCTGGACTGATCATTATCAGAACGCAACAACAAAACACCACGTCGAACAAAAAGTCTCTCCTTGTGAGCAAAAAATCGGCGAACCAACGGATCCTCGATCCGAGACTTTGACAAAGGCCATTGCGTAGCAACAAAACGTAAAACAGTAGCAAGGACAGGGTCAGCAGCTGTGGCTGTAGCGACACGACGAAAATCAATCGGAAACGATTCGACCACTTCATCGGTTTCCGAATCAATGAACATGCAAGCAAGTTCGGAAGAATCGAATGCTTTATCCTCAGCAACAGGCAAACGGGACAACGCATCGGCGTTTCCGTGCTTAGCAGTGGACCGATACAAGATATCGTAGCGGTACTGCGAGAGGAAAATAGACCAGCGAATGAATTTCTGCGCTGTACGTGGAGGTACAGGCTTGGACGGATGAAAAAGCGATGTCAAAGGTTTGTGGTCTGTGATGATGGTAAAGTGACGACCATACAAGAAATCATGGAACTTAGTAACACCAAACACGAGAGCCAAAGCTTCTTTCTCTATCTGTGAATAATTTCTTTGCGCAGACGAGAGCAATTTGGACGCAAAGGCAATAGGGCGATCATGGGAGCCAACTTTGTGCGCAAGCACAGCACCGATCCCGAAATCCGATGCATCTACCATCAACAAAAGGGGCTTCTGGGGATCGAATGGCGTAAGGCAAGTATTAGAAAGCAACGCCGATTTCAACTGGCGAAAGGCGCGTTCACATTCCGTCGTCCAGACGAACGGAACACCTTTACGGCGTAAGCGATGAAGCGGAGCTGAAATGGAAGAGGCATTGCGCACATAGTTATGATAATAATTAATTTTACCCAACACACTCTGTAGCTGTTTCAGATTTTGAGGGGACGGCAAGTCTTGTATGGCACGGAGGTGCTCTGGACTCGGATGTATGCCTTGGGCATTAATGACATGTCCCAGGTATGGTAAGTCACGAGCAAAAAACACACATTTGTCCTTCCTCAAGCGAAGACCATTTTGCCGCAAGACCTGAAATAATGTTCGTAAATTCGCAAGATGATCTTCTTCTGTCTGTCCGGAGATCACTATATCGTCGAGATAGTTTGCTGCAGTAGGGACCGACGCACAAATAGTTTGTAAATATTGCTGAAACAAGGCAGGGGCGGATGCACACCCGAAAGGCAGTCTTTTGAAGCGGTACAATCCAAGATGCGTGTTAACCACCAATACGCGCTGGGATTCGTCGTCCACCGGTATTTGCAAGTACGCATCGGCTAGGTCCAACTTTGAAAAATATTTTCCCGGGCACAGTTTAGCAAAAAGATCTTCCGGGCGGGGCAAAGGAAAAGTAGCAGTCACTAGCTGTGGATTCACTGTGGCCTTGAAGTCCACGCAAAGTCAATTTTTCGGAAGGTTTTGGCAAAATGACTAAGGGTGAGGCCCAGAGAGAAGCTTGCACACGTTCAATTACACCCTGTGATTCGAGATCGTTTAATGTTCTTGCGACCTCATCACGCAATGCGTGGGGAACATTGCGCGCTCTGAAAAATTTCGGTTGCGCGTTTACCTTCAGTTCTAAATGTGCTTCATAGTTTTTAGCGCAACCTAAGCCCGGTGCAAAAATGTCTGCAAATTCGTCACACAGCCGGGAAACACTGTCTGGAGGCACAGTCTGATTCACAGATAGGACCTGATTTACAATAGACATGTTAAACAACTTAAATAAATCGAGACCAAATAAATTCACAGCAGAAGAAGAACGAAGAACGTAAAATGACACAAGTTTTGTTTGTCCCTTGTATGTTGCAAGAAGGCTGCACTGTCCTAACACAGGAATTTTCTGTCCGGAATATGTAGTTAGCTTAACATTTGCGGCACGCAACGGAGGTGCGCCCAGTTGTTTGTATGTGTCGTGATTGAGCAATGAAACTGCAGCTCCGGTATCGAGCTGGAATGGTATCACTTGGCCTTCAAAGTCTAAGTCCACAAAAAGTTTATTGTCCTGCTGACGACAAGAGCGACTGTTTTGTGCAATTGGAACAGACACTGGTACAGAATCACTTGCTAATTGACGTGATTTCCGGCGACTTCGACGCACAGTTTTTGTGGGACGAACACAGTTACAGTTAGAGAAAGTGTCACTGGACGAAGTGGAATTAACGACATGAATGTCCATAGGCGAAGGTCCACGAGCCTGAGTGTCCTTGGTTCGATTCCGGCGCGAAGCAAAGGGCCTGGAATGATTGTGATTGTCTGATCTGAGCTTTTTCTGGCAAACACTTTGAACATGTCCTTTCTTATTGCAGAAAAAGCAAATAGCTTGGCGTGACGGGCAATGTTCACGCGAATGTCTAGTAGCACACCGCGGGCATGATTTCACTACATTTGTGGGCTGGCGCGGCACACCTGGCTTAGCACGCGGCGGTCGCTGTGCGTCCGTGCGCGAGGCCCGGTTACCGGGCCGCGCAGGGCGTCCAGCGGGCCGGTTAATGTTACACACGGCTGGCGAAGTTTCAAAAGATTCCTGAGCACAGTCCAGTGTGTCCTGTCTATCCAATATGTCTATCACTTGTTGAAGGGAGGGATTAACTAGTTTCAAAATTTGCTCCCGTATGCGAACATCAGAAACGTTCTGTGCAATTGCATCACGCACCATTGTATCTGAATAAGAAAGACCACAGTCACATTCAAAGGCACAGTCCCTAGTAAGTCCTTGCAATGTTGCTACCCACTCCCTATTAGTTTGACCGGCCGTACGTTTTGTACGAAAGAACGTATACCGTTTTGCAACCACATTAACTGTTTCTTTGAAATAGGCATCTAATGCAGACAAAATTTCCTCGTAGGACAGAGTTGCTACGTCTCGTCGGGGAAACAATTTCACTATCACACGGTATGTGGACACACCGACACAAGAAAGCAAAAACGGCTGCCGCTCATTACCTTGAATTCTGTAGGCAGCAAGGTGGAATGCGAACTGACGAGACCACTCTTGCCACGTCTCATCGGCTGCCACGTATGGTCGAAAGGGAGGTGCAACAGCGTTCAGTGGCAGCGGTAGCGAAGAAGCGGCGGCGGCCGCATCGGTGTGCAGCGCACGTTGACCCTGGACGAGCTGTCCAAGGGCATCCAGTAACGCCTGCGTCTGCTGATTCTGCAAGCGATAAAATTCGGACAGTACATCTGGAGAATGTGGCGAAGCCATGACACAATGAAATGTAAGCAATCAGAAATAAATGTAAGCAAGCAGAAAAAAGGTCACTTTTCCCTCGTCGCCAATCTGTAGTGACGTAACAAGACTGTTACGCCACACGGTAGTAGCCAAAAGAAAGGCACGCTAGACTAATGCTGTGGCCGATAGTGCACGAACGGCAATAAGCAGACGGGCGTGAAGTCTGGAACATGAGAACTTATGAATGAATAAGAAGAAAAGTATGTAGATACTTTTTACTTATCTTTTATTGATTCCTTGGAATACATCTCTCTTGAATACTCGTAAGCTATAGGCACTGATACAAATGGCTCCTTGCTAGTTCGTAGCCATTAACTTCTGATGGCTATTCTGTCTCTCGGCTAATGAGAGAGAAAGGCTTCGTACCACTGGGCGATAGCTAGGTTCTCGTACAACTGGGGGCGAGTCCACTCTCGTATCACGAGACCTGCCTTGGTGGTGGCGCTAGGTCTGCGATCACAGTGGCGACACGCGGGTCCGACATGTACTACATGGACCGCGGCCGATTTAAACTACCACCTAGCAAGTGTGGTGTCTGGCGGTGACACCACACCATAATCTTGCAGCGAGATGTGAGCAGTACTATCATCTCAGATTTATATATAATTTTTGTTCTTATATGGAATGTTAATTATTACAACTATTGTTCTTCTGACTATTGTCATCATACGGATTATTTTGGAAGTATTATAGCTCCATAGATATATTTATTGTATCAGAAGAAATAAAACAGCTCATCTCAAGTGATTAATAGGTGAGACTCAAAATTAATTATTCTTCTACAATCACATTCTCATAAATATCTAGAGAGCTCCAGATGCATCTGGAGAGACACTGGAGATGTGGCAAACGAACCTGCAGTCACACGGCGGTTCGTTATAGATTCAAGAACTTGCAGTTCAATAACGTTGACAGTGCTTTACCAAGATTTCGTCACTGAAGGTATTACGTAAACGACGAGTTAACAGTACATCACTTGAAAGCCGGCAGTATAAACCAAAATCTCGTCCAGATAATATTCTAACACAACTTAAAACACCACAAAAAATGAAATAATATCACAACTACATTTAGATGCTGGAAGCAGTCTATGGAGTTTTTAAAACTGATGAGATAACTACATTGAACAATTCGTTTGCTATAGTGGGTAACCCACATGCATACTCAATTACACAGACTTCAACAAATTTATGACTCTATAGTCAATATACAGAATTTATAAAGTGCCTGACTGAAGGAGGAAATGGCATTAGAGCATGATTTATAACTACTGTCTACGCCGCTATGCAAACAAATATTAATAGAGTAGTAAGAAATTGTAACTGACAGATATAAATCCTACGACTGACTGGTGAGGGAACAAATACTGAGACTTTCCGATCTACTGGGTAATTAGAGTTGAGTTGTTCCTGTGTTTCATAAAGTATGAGAGAGGTGGATTAAAGACTGAGATTTCTTGGAATCATTAACAAGCCATTATATCACTAACAACAACACCAATCATCAAAAATGTGCTTGAGAGTCTCAGTTTAATAGTTGTGAATTCTGATCTGTAGTAGAAATGGGAACAACTTGACACGATAATTCAGTGGACAGTACTGCCACATGTTGTTCGATGTACATCCAACGATTTTCTATATGCGTGCAGCCGTTTCCACTTACAAATTATATAGTGATATCGGATGTCATGTGTGTAGTGTGGAACCAATGGTGAGGTGGGAATCCTTAGATGTGAAATTCAGTTACATGGTTCCTGTCATGTGTCGTTAACTGAGTATGTAATTACATTTGATTCTTTGACGTATATAGCAACTGCAGGGAGATTGTTTTTCTGTTTCTGTAATACATTCGCCAATTTCAATGCAAGATTCATTGATTTCAGTACTATATACCCTGTTTGCAACCCAAAATTCACTGTTCTCGGTATAATATTCGTTTTAGCGAACATAAGATGACACCAGGAGAGAGGTTCAAATTTTCGTTAATTTTGATAATACTTTTGATTGTTTCAAAATTGCTCCAATGTCTTCAGAACTGATGGGAAATGTGGCGCTGATCTCTGTTGCAACCGCAGCCTGATTCACCTGGTGTGCAGCATGAGTTGTTGGCGGTGAGCTGTCCATGCCCCAGACAGGACTGTGGTCAGTGACGAGTCGCATGAATCATAGTGTGCCCATGTCTGCACTGACACATCGCTTCCTCCCACGCTGAACAGAGGTGGATGATACCCCATTAAGTCTCTGTTACTACTATCTAGGTGTAGCGTTCACGTTCCTTCACCAGAAGGCGACGCTACAGTCATCTGTCATCAGTTTGCACTGCAGTCTGCTGGAGATGGAAGTTCAATATTTTGCCTTGAAATGTGGTTTACAATTATGGTACTAACCACCACTCTTATAGAATTGTAATATTTTCCCGTCATATGTATTTGCCATGTTTTTTATGGTAACCACTTGTAAATAAGTATAAGTCAATTTGAATCTTAAATGTTGCTTCCACATGCCTAGTACATATAAGTTTGTGAGTTTGACAGCTCTATGATGGTTGATTATGTTACTGTCGGTAAATAACCACCATACAAAATAGTTCAAATGGCTCTGAGCACTATGGGACTTAACTTCTGAGGCCATCAGTCCCCTAGAACTTAGAACTACTTAAACTTAACTAACCTAAGGACATCACACACATCGATGCCCGAGGCAGGATGCAAACCTGCGACCGTAGCGGTCGCGCGGTTCCAGACTGTAGAGCCTAGAACCGCTAGGCCACCCCGCCGGCTAACCACCATACATTCCCCACACAAATTTTTACTGTGGTGGATTTCGCAAGTATAGTAGTGAAACTTTTTTTTGCTTCAGAGCCATTGCACATGTGCCTGACATCACTATCTCGAATCTGTATCTCTATATTTTTCGATTTCTATTCAGAATGTATATGTGGGTTACTTTGAACATACATCAGTTGACTCCTTGTCATTCAGATTAAAATACGAGTGTGGTTCCATAATTTTTCTGTTTCCCATCATCTTAATTCAAGTCATAAGGGCTGCAGTTGCAGTGCTGTCACAACAGCATGCTAGCATTGGGAATCAGTACTTCTATGCTCCATTTCGCGTTAAGCTATCGAATCGTTAATATGCCAATGGTTTTACTCTGCACGCAGGTGCCACCAATGCATGCTGGTGCGAATCACAGTGACTTGGCTCTTAGTGGGCATACCATGGACGGGACAGTGGCAGACGTCTCGACTGGTCTGCTGATCATGAACTTAGAGAGCGTGGAATAGCGAGCTCCTCCTGGTAAGGTATTAATTTGGATAAAGAAGCAAGTGTTCCTTCTAAACACCATACAGTTTGTGCATTAAAATAGCTGTCCAAGGTGAAACAGCTGTTTAAGGACAGGGAGTTGTTTATCTTAAGACTGAAAGTAAGGAATTGCACACTTAGACTACCCATAGAGGATTCTACAGGCAAGCTACTTCGTTTGGCCTAGCATCTCGGACTCTGGCGTCGTAGTATAGCTGTACCATTATTGCAGGTTTTGGACTCTGATGTCATACTAAGGCTGCGACAATATCCCTGATCTCGGTTTCTAACGTCACAAAGCTTGTCCCATTATGCACTAGTGGCCATTTTGTTTTCCAGGTAGCTATCTTGAATTCTATTAAAGCTGCGCCAGTGTTCCAAGTCTTTGATTCTGACATGACAGAGCCAGTATACCCCAGTCTCCATGTGCGATCACCATCTTGGATTTGTCGCCAATTTATACATAGAACAACAGCCCTTCTTACACAGGAGTTGGGGAAACCATGCCAATTTTGAATTTCTCACAAATGTTTGTATTTCCCGCCATTTTATACATAGGGCAATAGAGGTTTGTCAGAGGGAGAGGAGCTGAACCAGAGAACGCCATAAAAGCTCGCCAGAAGTCCCCTTGAGTTGGACAGCACTGTGGGTTTGAGCCGAGATAAAGGTCTTATCACATCTGGTGTCACGTTATGCATCTGGTGTCAGGTTCTACATGTGGGCTTCTTGGTTCCCCCACACCTTCTGCCCTGGGGAACCAGCAGGACTTGATCAAGATCATCCAAGGAATCACCCAGACAATTGTGTGTGCCATATTGAAGTCATGACGTAATTCTATAGTCGTAAAATGTCACGAGTCTTGATGGACCAATGTGTATCAAGCACCCCCTCCTCCACCACCTTGTCATCATTTATAACCAGCTTAGCTGCGTGTGGGCCTCTCCATTCGTGGTCTGAGCTTCTTGGGGGATAAGTGTAGATTTGTTACAAACAACAGCAAATTATCAACAATAATTTTCTTTATATAGCTGAATTCTATGAGCCTGGAAATTGGATTTAGTAGTGAAAGGATTTGTAAACAGTAACAAAGATATAAAAAATTATGTAAGGTTTATTATGAACAACATCATTTCTCTTGCAGTACTTTTTTTAACAAAATCGTTTTCTTATTAAATTTGTTTCATTTATTTACTGTGTTTCCATGAGTAATTTTTACATAAAGTCATTCTTATTAACAATTTTTTCCCTTACAAAGCTCTTTGTTATATATGCTGTGCTTTTTAATCACTTTTGATATACAATAATTGTCAATTTCTCTTGTTTTATTTACACATATATAGGGATTATTTACAAAGTATTTTTTGTAAAGGCTTAAATACTACGTACATAATTTTGAATTTACAACTTTTTAAAGTATTTACACAGTAATTGTTTTGCATATGTACATTGGTTTTATAAGAAAAGTTGCTTTTTTCCTGATGGCTGAGATACATTTATTTGCAGTAACTATAGAACATAACTACTTGGTTTCTCATTTTTTTAGTCTACATACAATTTTATGCATTATGTACATGTGGTTTTTGTTTGATTTCATCATTTAATATTTAAATTATTTTGATCATTGTATTTACAATTCTTAATCAGCTCCTCCTGTTTTCAGTATATAGAGTTAATTTAATTTTCTAGTATCAAATCAATGATTTCTGTTCACTATACATTGGAAAAATGTTCTAGCAGCTGCTGGTGAAGCAAAAGAGTACACGCTCACACACAAAAACACACACACACACGCACACACACACACACACACACACACACACACACAAATAAATACCATGTTCTTTTACAAGTATGACTCTCTCACAGTCACACAAAACTCTAACAAACAGCCCATCAAACTATTTTGTGCATACACTTTAAGTATTTACAGAAAAGTGCTCTGCCACACAACCAATCACTGCAGTGATTAGTGTGAGTATAGGGAACTCCCAATCCCATCCCCACAGGTGAACTGTTCGTCATCATGACGGGGCGGACTTACTTTCAGTTACAGTTCACTATGCACCTCATGGCCTCAAGATACGAAGGTTACCTGGCTCACCATGTGTGGAGCTGCGTCAACGCCCTCGAGGAGGCCCCTCTTGAAATCTTCTCTCGTGAAAGCCTTTGAGTTCGCACAACGCACACCCTTAGCCCACCTCTTGGTGGCAATTGCATCTCTACGGTATGCGTACATCTTAGGTCTGAGTCCTGCAAACTTCACAGTCAACGAACCATTCGCCTCGTCTTTCATCAGGTCGATAAACTTTTTGTTTTAAGTATTATCCCAAAAGGATTATCGGTCACATAAGGGGATGTGTCGAATTCTTCATGATTATACCTAGTTACTACATACTGATCGCAGTGTTTCACCCAGTAGATCAACCTGTCTGTATATATATATATATATATATATATATATATATATATATAAAGTAACTTGGGAACACAGAATTTTGGCTTAGAAAAGTAACACTGAAAGTGGTATATGTGAAGTTTGGATAGATCAAGAGCACACATACTGATGTAGACAGATTTCTTGTACTGTTCTGAAATCTTACTCATCTCCACAGCGATTACTGCTGCATTGAAGATGATGGCCCATTTGAAATTTGGCTTGGCGACATGATTTCTTGCGCCGTAACACCTATGGCACCGGTAAACTAAATGATATTCACCCCATTCCCTAACGCTCTCCCTAGTTTTTCCGAAATTTTAATTATTCATTAATATGTAATAGTGTTTCTCAAAATGACATGTTGCAAGAGCCGTGTTCAGTATTTAAATTAATGGTGTCCTCCAACCAGGAACGCTGCTTGAAAGAGGATGCGTGGGTGACACTGACAAGTTCCTTTTCCAACCTGAGACACTGCTGGAGGTTTCTGCAATAGATACCATACCGATGTTTGTCCCCAAATTTGTCAATAACTTCGAGATGGAAGCGTTTCATGGGACTAGGCGCTCTGGATTGAAAGCCAACTCACTGTGCTCGTCTCGCAGATGGTTGGGGTGTTCTAGTTCTGCTTCCAGAATATATCCCTCACCAGCATCTTCAGCCTCATCAAGGATCTCTACTTCCTCCAATCAGTCGATTTTCTTCTTGGGCAGCCATCGGTACCCTCCAATCCGTAGACTTTGTTGCAGGGCTTGCCCATAGATGTTGTTTACATCCGGGTAAAGCGTGTAACTTAAATCATCAGACAGCCTGTAGTCCTCCTCACTCATTCGCGGGTTATTGGCTTTGACGTACCTGTGTATGCACTGACGAAATCCTCTGTAAATCTTGCATTCTAAGAAGAGCAGTATGTCAACATCGGTCAAAAGTTCGACGTTGACACGCGTATTCCTTGGCATTGCATTCCACAAAAGACCAGGTGCCATGAAATAGAAGGCAGCATCTAGAAGTTACGTGCCCAGACATAGACTCCAGACCTTCTCAATGGTATCTGCCAGAAGGTGTACATCGGTATTCGTGTATAACCTGACACATGCACCTAAATCGGTGATAGCAAATCTCCGCCAAACATTCACCTTGTGCTCGAAGCCCACATTCGTTACAGCTATGCTTGTTAGTTTAATGAAGAATGCATTTATGTCAGGCAATTTGGTTTCGTTGAGTATCCCAATCGAAGCATCGAAGCCAGGTGTTTGTATGGAAAGACCCCCCTGCTTCGTCACAAGCTGAAACTTTACCCCATAGGGATAAACAGCTCTGGTGTAACGCATGGACACATCATCTCAGAAATGTTCTAAAGAGATGCGTACATAAAGCGAAGCAAATCCAGGGAACAGCGTTATTCTTGGTGTGATTCTCTAGGGAAGTGAGATTTAATTCTTAGTAGTGTCAGGAATGACGCTGATTTTATCATCAAATTGTTCAAATCGCTCTAAGCACTATGGGACGTAAAATCTGAGGTAATCAGTCCCCTAGACTTAGAACTACTTAAACCTAACTAACCTAAGGACATCACACACATCCATGCCCGAGGCAGGATTCGAACATGACCTTATCATTCTCCAACCTAGAGTCACCCAAGTATTAAAATAGAAAGTGTGCATCATACCTGCTCCACCTGTGGAAAAGAACAGGTATGTGTCGTGGCGGTTCTACTTCAAGTTGTCTGCATTGTGAATGGCACTGCTGAACTCTCCCATTGGATGACAGTGCTCTCTATATCTGCATCTCTGGTCAACGGCAGCCTGCAAATATGACAGTCAGCTGCCTTCTCGTACAGTGTATCATTCTCCTCCGAGTTGGACACGGAGACGTTACGACGATAAGAGCCATCAACTTCTCATGCCAGTTTTTTGAGTTTAGTGAGTAAACATCTCGCTCGATCATCCCCGACGTAAGATTCGAATAGATTCCAACAAGAGTCACATGTGCACACCATTCGATATACAGTCACCTACGGTACATACAGTCACATCGTTCTGTGAAAGTGGTGTGGAAATCAGAGGGGTCGCCTCCACAACACGCCACATGAGGTAGGATGCATTCTAAGTCTGCGTAAACGGCGAAGGGACATTGCTGTTGGTGGTGAGCGCCCTTAAACTTTATGAAATTTTCATCCTCTGAAGGTATTTCTACAGATACCTGGTTTGAGCAGTCAGTAAGGAGCCTTTCAACCAACTCATTTGTTTTAATCCACTTGAGATATCTACTGCAAAAATAACTTGCCCTTTCTTTTTTTAATATTTGGTAGGAAATTAGACGGGTCTAATGTTTCCTACACACGTAGTGTTGCTCATCACCCTTACAGATTAGCAACAGGTCTACCTGTTTGCGATGTTTTCTGATTTATATTGAAAAGAAGAGATGTCCTACTACTTTATGCTTGACTTCTTTGTTGTCCTGCACAGTCAGTGTGCTCATGGTCGTCATCAAAACTTCCAGAGTGTAAACATGAAACGAACAATCAGGATTCTGCCCCTTGAATTTTGGAACAGCCTGGAGTTTTACAGGAATTCGATATCTTGGAGCCGCGTGGGATTAGCCTAGCGGTCTAGGCGCTGCAGTCATGGACTGTGCGGCTGGTCCCGGCGGAGGTTCGAGTCCTCCCTCGAGCAAAGGTGTGTGTGTTTGTCCTTAGGTTAATTTAGGTTAAGTAGTGTGTAAGCTTAGGGATGATGACCTTAGCAGTTAAGTCCCATAATATTTCACACACATTTGAACAGTTTTGATATCTTGGAAATTATAATGCCAGCAAACGTCGTCAATTTGGTGTTTTCTCAGATCACACATATGTTTTGGGTAATTTCTATCGCTAGCCAGAAGTGACCATGCGAAGCATTACTTATCATCAAGATTCTGCATTTTAATGTGTGATTGTTTCAACGATATTTCTTCAGGATGACACACGAAATTGTACCCCTCAATAAGTGGAATGTAAACATGTGAACAAACGTCAAGGAGGATTACATGGCTGATAATCTTACCGGAACCCCTTCCCTGCATCCTGGAATAATGGCCCAGTGTGATACTCTCGGTAAAAGTTCTGAACCACTCCATGATCTACTGGCCCCTTGATTCCATAGCAGTTGTCCAACGAATTTGGGCGATGCTGCTCTCCTCAGCGCTACCATCGTCTTTTGGTTGGTGCGTTAGTTCACAGTATAGAACTGCCTTGCACTTAATAGCATAGTACTATGGGTCATTGACGTATCCCAGGTGCTCCCTTATTGAAACTGCTTCACAAGCATTAAGGAAGGTGCAAAGACCTCAGTAGCCAACGGTTGAATTATCGATTCAGTGAAGTGAAATACTGTCGTCAAATCCACCAGCGATCACTGAAAAGTCCATTGTGGCTGTAGGACTCACCTGATGGTCCTTAATAGTGCAGGTGGGGGTGCTACTGCTGCTAACCTGATACAGTGTCGCGACGATCTGAGTTGACTCTCGCGAGCTGGGACAGGTCACGGAGAGCCCTGCCCGGTCCACAGCAAATGGGCTGGAGTCATGATGCAACACTGGCCTGCGACATCGACAGCCGGGGATATATCGCAAATGTTGTTGTCAGCCACTGGTACATCATTGCAGATGTTGATAGGGCTGGTTGCAGCTGGTAGTGCTGCTGCAGGGGCAACGGTGGAGACATCATTAGCAACTGCTGATACATCATGCCGGCCCAGCTGTTGTTGAAGGCGCAAGTCCACCACCCAGCATCTCCTCATGCACACAGACAGGAGCAGAAAAAAATCAAGTGCCATGCATAACTTTTTTAAAAACAATGATATATTTTGGGATCTGTAGTGTTTCTACTTACATTCTAAATTAGTCAAGAGGCTGGGCTGTATTACTGCGGATAGCGGAGCTGGCTGTGGGTGTACAGATGGCATGCAGAGTTGCAACATGGTAGGCAGAGCAGATTGCAGGAACAAAGATGGCGCATAGGGCTGCTGCATGTCTGGCCATGGTTGCACCGTTGTCAATGGGGCTGCTCGTACCCCACCCAGCGTCTCCTCAATGTCATCTGCACAGTCAGAAGAAGGAACAATATTAAGTATCATGCATAATTAGAGATACACGTAGCCATCTATAGCGTTTATATTTAATGTTCAAAATTAGCTTTCTCTAAATGGATGAATACTTAATGTTCAAAATAAGCTTTCTCTAAATGGATGAATGGGACCTTATTGGCCACTATCTCTAGCAAAAGCCAGTCGACTTCAACCTACACTTCGAGTGCATCTAGAAACAAACAAACGTCACGTTATTCACCTATGTATGCTATTTTGTTAGAAGAAGAAGGAGAACTGTTACGCACTTCTTCATTCCTCAATGTCTGATATCATGTCCCATGAGCTAATGTTGAAGAAAATGCTGGAGAAAGGATCAACACTTCCACTTGTGACACATTATCGAGTGCACCTAGAAGCAGACAAGAACAAATGAGGTAATGCAATTTGTGTGTGTGGGGAGGGGGGGGGGGGAGGGGGGAGGCGCATGTTCGGTGTAGTGAGAAGAACAGAGAAAGGGAGAGAGACTGGAACTTACTTCCATAAGATCCTCAAGTTCACTGGCACTCAACATATGTGACGGGATGCTCATGTCTGTAACAGACGAAGTAGAAAATAGCCATCTGATTGCAAGTAACAAGAAAGTATAGCACATGTGCACACACACAGATACACACACACACAAATTCATTTTCACATACTTACATCGTTAAATGTCAATCTAGGTGCCTTATTAGCGACACCATCGTCGTCGCCAGTGCCTGTAATATGGCGCATCAGGAATTGGCAGGGTTCTAGGGAAGAAGAACAGAGGCGACAGCAGTTAGGAACCGATATTGCGAAGGAAGCTATTGTCAGTGAGATGCACCAAAGAGTAGTTTTGACCACTATAACAAACTGGAGCGAGGATGACTCGAATGAGCTCCTGCACTGATGCACTGCGCTCCACCTATTCCAGGAATGCTTATCGCTGCATAGTGAAGTCGATCCCTGGTCGTGAACAGGTGCAGGTGAGTCAGGACCTTTCCACAGCTTCCTGTAATAAAAAGAGAAATCTTTATCACTTGCCACGTTGGGCAGCACTATCACGAAAATGACGTGCGCACATCCTGCTTTCAAAGGACTTGTATTTTCCCCCGTTACTCTGTGACCCAGGGCCGGTGCTATTGTACTACAGTGCAGGTGTGCAGTATATTGTCTGCAAGGTTGTGTGTAGACAGCTACAGATCCGGTGCTGAATATAATACCTCCAAAGGTTGCGCAGCTACTGTTAAAAATATACTCCAGATGAAGGCAAGCAACCAACAGTCATGAGACGGTGAAAATCAGCATATGTTGCTGCTATCTGAAGAGCCCTCCCCACACATGGAGATAAGTTCAACTAGCAGTGACCTGCTCCATCCTCCATCTCAAACCCACGCGCCCTGGAGTGCTGGCGGTAGCGGCCATCACGAATCTGTTTATTGCTCACTGCCGCGGCTGCGTCTGTGGATCCACCTGACAATGCCTGTAGCATACACACGCAGTGATTTCAGAGAAACGCATGCATTTCCCTCAAGATGTTTGAACCTCAGTTCCTGTATTGGACTATCGGCCACGTATCGTATACAGAGAGATTCGTGTGGGACCCTAAATGTAGGCTGCTGCTGACAGGTGGTGCTTCCAGAAACGTATTGAGAACTTTTCTAGAAACATAAATCCAGTGCTCAGCGAACTGCACAGACAGCGTATAATGGATACTTACATGAACCCTGTAAGAGGCAGAGGAGAATGTGGAGGAGAAGGATGTGAATAAACAATACAATGTTTTAAAAACAGACGTCAACGCGTATTTATTATCCAATTCAAAAGCACTTAACATTTTTTAAGCACAAATATAATCACGTATGTGTCCATACCTTTTCCTCACTCTTCCAAGAGCTGGGCAATTAAGATCATCGTGGTTCCCTATTGATGCACATTTGAAAATGCCATGAGACAACACACCTTTTTCATGACCTTTGACGTAAACAATGTTGTCTTCGTGATTGTAGACTCAAAGCGTCGTCACCATTTCTTCATACTGTAAACTGCTGTCATCGCACCATATCTGATGGCGTTTGAAGAGTAACCAGGACACTGTCCGAAGAATCTTGGCACTTTGCACTGCTCTAAACGGTTTGTATGAAGTGACGATTGTTGATAACTTTGTCAATGCTCGTCCAGAGTTTTCAAACACATGGAATGGAACATCTATGAACACAATTTTTCCACATTTATTATGAAAGGCGTGGGCATCTGCAGTGGTGCTCTCACTTTGAGGAGCCATAGTGGATTGCCTCTGGAGTGAAGCAGTACCACCATATTTATTCCATTCGCTGGACAATTCCCATGAGAGGTAATGAGTAATATGATCATTCAACAGTAATGGGTACACCGCTGTGTTTGTTGGGAAATTACTTGATGACTCCAATTGAATGTGGATGTCTCTAGGGCCCGTCTTGATACTTTCGCTTTACTTCATGCAGTCATTCACGACAACAAGTTCTAATTCTTTAAACTTCTGTGAGTAACTTGCACCTAATACAGACGAACGCTCTTTTAGAGTAAGAGTGTAAAACATGCGATCTCAAACTCAACTGACAAGGTGATGTGCATACTGTTTGTTTTTATGCATTTGCCAGGAAAAACATTAGTCAGAAACGTCCTCAGTGGTATCAATCATCGTGGTAGCATCGGAAATTGTACAACACATGACTGTTGGCGAACTATCGGTGCAATTCTAACGGCGGGCATAAATCCCTGTAAGAGTTAAAGCACAGCATGTTGCTATGTTTTCTGTTAATACATGCAACCCAGTGCATTCCAAATCCACCTGCGACCTCTCCAATCACCATCACACACTCCTTGCATTTTCAAATCTTCTTCGACAAAGTATCCCACATAAAGACACCATGAAATCTTGATATTTTGAGTTGTTTCACGAATGTAAGCAGATCAGTAGTGGTAAGTGGTCTGTTAGGTTAAATACACACATCAAAAAAAGTTTTACATCACCTTGGTACAGAGAGTTCCGGAATCTGTACAGAAAATTGGAACAGAGATCAACATAATCATCATTTCCACCCTTTTTGTTTGCTCATGAAAACCACACATTGCGTGTTGTACCACCATGCAGCGAGACCTTCAGAGGTGGTGGTCCAGATAAAGCACTGTTGGTACAGATTGTGCCACTCCTCAACGGCGATTCGACATAGACCCCTCAGAGTGGTTGGTGGGTCACGTCGTCCATAAACAGCCATTTTCAATCTCTCCCAGGCATGTTCGATAGGGTTCATGTATGGGGGACATGCTGGCGACTCTACCCGAGGGATATCGTTATCCTGAAGGAAGTCATTCACAAGATGTGCACGATGGGGGAGCGAATTGTCGTCCATGAGCACGAATGCCTCGCCAAATTACTGCCGATATAGTTGTACTTTCGGTCGGAGGGTGGCATTCACGTATCGTACAGCCGTTAACGGCGCCTTCCATGACCACCAGCGGCGAACGTCGGTCCCACATTATGCCACCCCAAAACAGCAGGAAACCTCCACCTTGCTGAACTCGCTGGGCAATGTGTCTAAGGCGTGCAGCCTGACCGGGTTGCCACCAAAACCGTCAACGACGATTGTCTGGTTGAAAGCATATGCGACACTCATCGGTAAAGAGAACATGATGCCAATCCTGAGCGGTCCATTCGGCATGTTATTAGGCCCATCTGTACCGCGCTGCATGGTGTCGTGGTTGCAAAGATGGACCTCGCCATCGACGTCGGGAGTGAAGTTGCGCATCATGCGACCTATTGCGCACAGTTTGAGTCGTAACACGACGTCCTGCGGCTGCACGAAAACGATTATGCAACATGGTGGCGTTGCTGTCAGGGTTCCGCCGAGCCGTAATCCGTAGGTAGCGGCGACCTGAACGAGGCATGTCATGGACATTTCCTGTCTCTCTGTATCTCCTCCATGTCCGAGGAACATCGCTTTGGTTCACTCCGAGACGCGTGGACACTTCCCTTGTTGAGAGCCCTTCCTGGCACAAAGTAACGATGTGGTCGCGATCGAACCGCGGTATTGACCCTCTAGGCATGGCTGAACTACAGACAACACGAGCCGTGTACCTCCTTCCTGGTGGAATGACTGGAACTGATGGGCTGTCGCACTACCTCCGTCTAATAGACGCTGCTCATGCACGGTTGTTTATATCTTTGGGCGGGTTTAGTGACATATCTGAACATCAGAGGGACTGTATCTGTGATTCAATATTATCCACAGTCGACGACTATCTTCAGGAGTTCTGGGAACCCGGGGTGATGCAAAACTTTTTTGATGTGTGTACTTAGGGGACATTTTTTAAAATAAACATTCCAAACCATTCCTTGTACTATTTTAAATATAGGCCTTTACCGGCACCTTTTTGAGCCCTGCAGCTGCCTCCTGGTCGTTTTGTGCATTCTTCACTGTTCGGATTGTGATTATAGTGCCACCTGGCAATAACCCTGCTGCCAAGAGTCTCGCTAATGCTGGAATTAGAAATGGGATAATTCCACCAGATGTCTAGATGCCCTTGGTGTTGGCAGGACCTTGAGCGTTTTAGCATGACTTCTTCTTCCTACTCCTTCCTGCTTCTTCTTCATTACGCATTTTGTCGCTACCACTGCTGTTTGGATGCAATTTTTTTAAACACCCAGTAGGTTTATTCTTCTTCAGTATGCCACGAGGCGTGGTCATTATTTTTTGAAATTTCTTCCTGCACCCAATTCAATCTTCGTACTCATTGCTTTGTCAACTGCGAAAGACGCAGTACGTTCTTCTATGCCTGTATCACTTTTGCGATAGATCTGCATCGCTCATCAGCTAAAGTTCGATCTACTGCATGACGTTCTGCCAAACCTTGATTTGCAGCATAAGCTAAGTCATTCCCCTTGCAGGCTTCATCAAGTAGATTAATCCCCTTATCACCATTAGCCAGTTGCTTCCTCAGCTTCATTCCAGGTCCACAGAAATTGTAACCTGGAAGATGAAGCTCAACGAGGAGTTTACCAAAAATGTCGCCACCACCGCTGCTGATGCGCTTCTTAGCAGTTTTTGTATGCTACTGCGCTGTCTGAAGTTTGTACAAACTGTTACATAGCAAATTGCGAGCGTTCACTCAGCTGCTTTCTAATTCTGGAAAGCCAAGCCATGTCAGTAACGCTCTGTTCACGAGACGCCTTTTGATGCGCTCAACGAGAAACGCGTTCGGTTTGGAACTTTTCTGTAATTCCTCTGTGCAAAAACTTACTGAAATTTCTTTACCATCAGTGTACTTTAAGATGTATGTGCTCGGGTTCGTCCTCTATGCTTTGGACACTATAGTATCTCAGTTGGCCAGTTAGGTGGGTACGACTTCTCAATTCTGATTCGAAATACGCACCGAATCACCTACTTTGAACTTATGCTTGCGAGCATCCATCATCTTAACACGATTGTATGCTGTATTCTGAAGGCTATTCTACATCTACATCCATACTCCGCAAGCCACCTGACGGTGTGTGGCGAAGGGTACTTTGAGTACCTCTATCGGTTTTCCCTTCTATTCCAGTCTCGTATTGTTCGTGGAAAGAAGGATTGTCGGTATGCCTCTGTGTGGGCTCTAATCTCTCTGACTTTATCCTCGTGGTCTCTTCGCGAGATATACGTTGGAGGGAGCTATATACTGCTTGACTCCTCAGTGAACATATGTTCTCGAACCTTCAACAAAAGGCCTGTACCGAGGTTCTGAGCGTCTCTCCTGCAGAGTCTTCCACTGGAGTTTATCTATCATCTCCGTAACGCTTTCGCGATTACTAAATGATCCTGAACGAAGCGCGCTGCTCTCCGTTGGATCTTCTCTATCTCTTCTATCAACCCTATCTGGTACGGATCCCACACTGCTGAGCAGTATTCAAGCAGTGGGCGTACAAGCGTACTGTAACCTACTTCCTTTGTTTTCGGATTGCATTTCCTTAGGATTCTTCCAATGAATCTCAGTCTGGCATCTGCTTTACCGACGATCAACTTTATATGATCATTCCATTTTAAATCACTCCTATTGCGTACTCCCAGATAATTTATGGAATTAACTGCTTCCAGTTGCTGACCTGCCATATTGTAGATAAATGATAAAGGATCTTTCTTTCTATGTATTCGCGGCACATTACAAATGTCTACATTGAGATTCAACTGCCATTCCCTGCGCCATGCGTCAATTCGTTGCAGATCCTCCTGCATTTCAGTACAATTTTCCATTGTTACAGCCTCTCGATATACTACAGCATCATCCCCAAAGAGCCTCAGTGAACTTCCGATTTTATCCACAAGGTCATTTATGTATATTGTGAATACCAACGGTGCTACGACACTCCCCTGCGGCACACTTGAAATCACTCGTACTTTGGAAGACATCTCTCTCCATTGAGAATGACATGCTGCGTTCTGTTATCTAGGAACTCTTCAATCAAATCACACAATTGGTCTGATAGTCTATATGCTCCTACTTTGCTCATTAAACTACTGTGGGGAACGGTATCGAATGCCTTGTGGAAGTCATGGAACACGGCATCTACCTGGGAACCCGTGTCTGTGGCCCTCTGAGTCTCGTGGACGAATAGCGCGAGCTGGGTTTCACACGATCGTCTTTTTCGAAATCCATGCTGATTCCTACAGAGTAGATTTCTAGTCTTCAGAAAAGTCATTATACTCGAACATAATACGTGTTCCAAAATTCTACAACTGATCGACGTTAGAGATATAGGTCTATAGTTCTGCACATCTGTTCGACGTCCCTACTTGAAAACGGGGATGACCTGTGCCCTTTTCCAATACTTTGGGACGCTCACTCTTCTAGAGACCTACCGTACACTGCTGCATATACCGACAGGTCTCTCCCTAATCGTTCGATGATCAGTTCGATTATACTCCCCAGTAACCTGTGGGAGAATGTCTAGCCATTTGAATGAGACACGAAGATTAAACTGCATCCGCATACGGTTCTTAATGGTTCTGTTCAGACGCTTCACAATACTCGTTTTCATATGGGAGAGTGTTGAATAGTGGTTATCCGGTATCGCTCCATTACCTACCTAAAATTCTTACTGTAAAATTCATCTTCGCGGTCTGTGTGCAGTTTGTGAGGACACATATTCGCACCAGTCTGAAGAAACTGTGTGCCACGACCTTCCCAGTCTATACCTGCTCATGAAGGGCCCAGGAGAATTTGGAATACGTATCTATGAGCACTAAGATATATTTGAATCCTTTACTCGGTCATGAGTATTGTCTCATATCTGTGAGATCAGCCTGCTATATATCACTCAATCCAATTACCATGACTCGCCCGCACTTGAACATTCTGCAAGTTTGCCTGCGTAGTTACGGTCTACCGTCTCGATTAATCAATAATGCGTCTTTGTCGAAGCTCTACTATGATTGACATTATTTCTTTCGTGTGCGCTGTATTCCCTGGTGCTGCTGATGCCATCAGTAGTCGTAGTCGGCCTATGGTTTCGTTAGAGTCGTCGTAATATTTATATTATAGAAGCAGTGTGTCTAGCTTTCTGTGTGGAATTTCAACGTCATGGCCTTCGCTAAATCCACCACTTAACACCGGTCTCATTGTGTTAATATATGCCGGCCGGGGTGACCGTGCGGTTCAAGGCGCTACAGTCTGGAACCGGGCGACCGCTACGGTCGCAGGTTCGAATCCTGCCTCGGGCATGGATGTGTGTGATGTCCTTAGGTTAGTTAGGTTTAATTAGTTTTAAGTTCTAGGCGACTGATGACCTCAGAAGTTAAGTCGCATAGTGCTCAGAGCCATCTGAACCATTTTTGTTAATATTTTTCCAACTGTTTGTGCCTTTTTAATCGTCATTTTGGAGCGTTGTCTCGCCTATATACATTAGTCATATGTATTTCAGCGTATAATCTCTTCTCGTTCGGTAAACAGTTTTGAGGGTTCGAGGTTTTTTAGGAATATTAGCTCCACTAAACCAGGCGTCCATTCAAGCTCCCTCTCTCCAACGTGGATTGTGTCCTTCGCTAAGCGTATAGGTAGGTTTCACAATATATACGGTTGATCTCGTGTGACGCCATGTCATTTTCTCTAATTCACAAGCACTGTGACGTTTGATGAAATCGGAGACAGAGTATCTTTCTTCTTCTTCCTCTTCTTCTACCACAATCCAACGCCGCCCCCAGAGCTGTTTAACACTCTCTGTTACTGGTCTAAAAGTTACAGAGTGAGAGAGAGAGACTGTTCACTATCCAGCTGTGCAATTTTAAGAGTCGTAGTTCGGCACGAATGGCTTTTCGCACCTCTGTGACCTGACCTTTCGTCGACATTCTGTCGCATATTGAGCACACTTCGAGATATTACACATCTTATGTACTCCGAAGTTGATGGACTGTTGGCTTTCTTAATTCTTCTTTCCCATGTTCATGTCGATGACACTTTTATTCTTATCTTCCATCAAGTATTCGTGCAACGCAATTTTCATAGCTATTTCCTTTACAAAGCCATCCAGTTCTGTTAATTGCACGTTGACACTTTTATTGACTGTTTCAATTTATCCCTCTACATATGTCTTGCATCGCTGGGAACTGTCATTCAGTTCTACGACTTCCGTAGCTACTGCATGGATAATGCATTCCAATTGCGCTAGCCTTCTGTTTACTGTTTACTCGGACTCTGTTGTTCATCTGAGATTCACATTTCGTATTTGCTACCTTGATAACGACTTCCAATTCCTTTAACCTTGTGCTGGTTGCTTGCTTACTTCACAGGATTCTATCATTCAACTCAGATTCACCTTTCACAGTCGCTGCCTTCACGCCGCTATCCCGTTCTGTTAATATTGCATTCTGGGTCTCGATTTTTCTGCCCACATATAAACATGTGTTTGGCTTATGCTTCATGCTATTAGTATGAGCACACTGCGTTCTTGCTAATTTGTCCATAGCCTACAATATACTGATAGCATTATGTATTGGTACTGTAACGGTACTTTGACTACCGCGGAAGAGCGCTGCGCCAGCGACAGATTTTTATAAATAATTTTGATCTTTTTTTTTTACTTTTGCGTAGGTGTTTGTTTTTAACAACTAGTTGATTACTCTCTTGTCTTCATACGTTCAAGACGTGTATTTTTCGGCGCTGTGTTAAACAATGATTTTAAATGGAATTTAAAACTATATTACGAAACGAAGTTATTTCAGTAGTGATTCGCAATGGTCATCGCCAAATTTATAAATTAATCCTGACAGTGACAACTTAAAGAAATTTTCATCAGACGGAGAACAAGAGGACTAGTGAACAATGAAAACAGGTCATCGTACAAGAAAATTAAGAAGTATCCCAGACGCAGCTGCGAAGACTATATTATAATAAATACTACGTTTCTAACAGAATTATAAGGAAAATTTCAACTTATTTCTGATGCTATTTCCTTACAGTGGATTTTTGTAGTGTTGCCGACCCGGTCTACCATGCACGGTCAAATTACAGCACTATCTCAATCAGTAATACGAAGTCCGCGTTATTCGTAACTTATTCCATCAAAATTCAAAACCCAATCAGATTTTCTATTTTGTATTTTCACGGCAGAACCACGAGGAAAGGAAACACTAGAATTGGCGTCCTGGTGACAGGACTTACAATCTCCAGATTTGATACAAGTGCAATTATTATAAATTTTGGACATTTTATCTAATTTTAATCACTTAATAGCATCAGAAAATGAATTTGGACTAATTTTTATTCATTTCACTAGTAACGTTACGTGCATGAAATTTACAACAATATTGTTTGCCTTGTTATTAATTCATTTTAATTTTCATTTTCATGCTGAGGAAATTAATTTGTAAAAAAAAAAGGAAAAGGGTAACGTTCCATAAAATAATTTGCACGGACGTAAAAGAAAAATTTTGGATTGAAAACTGTATATCTGACGCTACATTTGCAACATAAGACTGAAGAAGAAAAAAAAAAATTGGTGAGTACAGAAATTTACATTTTTTCCAGTTTCAAGCAGCCATCTGTACTTCCTTTATTCCGATCCATTTATTTCTAAATTATTTTTCCAAATTGTAGTTAAAATTGATTTACTATTACTGCAAATGATAAGTGAAGAGCATATTCACAGTCATTTATTTGCGAGAGGGAAATTTGAGAACCAGTTTAATAATTCAATTTCTAACTAAAAATCATCTAGAAATATCTATTTCCATAAGAGAAATTTCAGATTTCAACAAATCATTTTTTTTATTTTTTTCCATTGAGAAATTTTATTTGCAATTAATTACGAAAATCGCAAGATGAACGCTAGACGCGTAGAAATTGTTTCCGCGGACGAGCTTAGTGAAAGTGACACACTGCAAAACATGTCCGAGGGTCAGATGAATATTGAACTTAATAGTGAGGATGTTCAAGACATAATTTTACCGGATCGATTACGACAATAACCCCTATATTTAAGCAGATATACAGGCGAATGGAGAGTGAGTACTACGCGACAAAACGCGACATTGACAACGTCAACTCCAGAACCAGACATCAATCAGACACGAAAAAATGACGAAACTAAGACACAGGACTCTGACATGCTCAACCAGATTCTGAAGTTACTTGGTGACTAAAACAGAAAATTTGACACTTTAAACAAAAGATTTGACGCTTTATACGAGAAAAATGACAATTTAAAACGTGACATTGGGAAATTTGACACTAAATTCGATGAACTGACACCGGACATAAAACAAAATTTTGAAAAATAATCGAGACAAATTGCTGACTTGGCAGAAACCACCAGTAGTCTTGGAAGGAAATTTACTGGCTTATCAGACAAGGTTACGAGACAAAAAAGGTATTTATGGAATTCAGTGACGCGACAAAAACTGACTTACGACGATGTAATGAGAAATTGTTAACAGTAGTTTTTGAACAACAGAAAACCAGTACCCAAGTTGACGAATTACGAAAGTCACACAATTCCGTAAAAACAAACCAAGAACACTTAGACCTGACGATTACAGACCTTTTAGACAGACTAAATGATGTAACATTGGAGCAGAAATCCTTACAGGAAAAGTCAGAAAAACTTGAAGACAGGGCAGATGTAGCATATTTAAAGAATGACAGAACTCTAGCAGAGAAACTTCTACATGAATGCAAATTATTTGTTGATTATTTAGATGAGAAGTTTGAGAAAATGACACAGATCATTTTAGATAAGACAAAGGAACAAGTAAAGGGAGAAACAGATAATATTCAGAAAAGGGTACATAAACTTAAAGAAAATGTAATACCAAGTTTGTCAGTGATACCAAAACCCATAACAGGCAACCAAAACACAAATGAGAATCCGAATAATGCTAGGCCCAGCACACAGCCGAAAATAGAATTACCAATGAGTGATACAAATCCCAATGAACCATTTTCAATGCTACCACAAGATCAAAATTACTGTCAGACATCACCACATACTATGCACAGTTTGACACAAAATGCAGGACCCGTAATACCATCGGGAGTAGCTGATGAAACATTTGTACGACATAGATACTTTCAGACATTTTCATGTGATGAGAAAGACAAAGTGCATCCGATTGTTTTCATCCGCTCTTTTGACGATATTTTCCCGAGACACTGGTTAGAAGGTGATAAAATTCGATATGTTACAAATTTGTTACGTGGAAGAGCAGCTAAGTGGGGAGCAGCAATGAAAAGACGATGTTTAACATTTGAACAGTTTGAACAAGCATTTCTTGAGGAATTCTGGTCGATCACAGAACAGTAAAGTTTAAAACGAGAAGTATAAAATCCAGAAATTTACAACCCGAAGAAAGAGACTTTACGTCAATACTTTAAACGCTACCTAGGCAAACATTATATTGGACAAAACCAGCAAATTTACCAGACGTAATTAGAACACTTAAAAGCCACTTACCATTTCCATCTATAATAAATTAATAGGAGTGTCCGAGGACAACATAAAGAATTTTTTCAGTTATATTGATGAGATCAGGAATTTCAATCAATTGTATCCGATCCATCCAAGCAATTCGCGTACGCACAACAACAGAAATGACAGAGGTTATTCGAATCCGCCTCCGACACCACAACAAAACACTCAAAGAAACAATTCGCACTACACTGAGACAAATCCATTCAATATTTGGAGAAACAGCTCGCGGCATTGGCAAGGAAACGGTAATTATTACTATAATGGTTATCCGATCAGTAATTACAATCAGAACAATAACTGTTATATTCAAAATAACAACAATAGAAGAAGGAACCGAAATTATAGAGATCAAAGAAGAGAGGATAATAGGTACCATCCAGGATATTTTCAGAGAAACAACGTAAACAACATCCAAACATGTATTGCAGGAATAACAGCAATGACAATACCAGCTACAGTCATGGGTGAAATAATGCATGGGGAAATCACAATGGACCGCCGCCACGACACATGCAATACAGA
This sequence comes from Schistocerca piceifrons, assembly GCF_021461385.2. Classification (NCBI taxonomy): domain Eukaryota; kingdom Metazoa; phylum Arthropoda; class Insecta; order Orthoptera; family Acrididae; genus Schistocerca; species Schistocerca piceifrons. The sequence goes on along the minus strand of NC_060149.1, from coordinate 832,350,124 downwards.
AACCCTCAATTCCTACCTAACGGAACTCCCAATGCGACGCGATGTAATGTCAACAACCAAACAGCTGATACTTGGGTGACGCGCGACAGAAATGTAAATATTATTGAGTTGGGCAATGAACCCAACCCGCAGCAACAACCGAATTTGCCGGAAAACGAACGACGAGTTACGGTCGATAGAGAACAGAGCGCAACGGAACCGACGATTTCTTTTCTCCGATATGATGACAGTAAGAAAACAGAGAAAGAATTATAACAGGATGTAGATTTTAATAGTACCAGTAAAACAAAGAATATTATTGAGGCTATAACACGAGTTATGATTGGTAGTTATGAAGTGGAAGTAATTTTACATACAGGAGCAGCAGCATGTGTCATTTCAATGTCTTTATATAATGAACTCAAACGAATAATGAACATACAAACATTGCCAGGACGGAATTGTCACATTATAAGTGCCACCGGTAATAAATCAAAGAACGTGAAATTTCAAGGTCTCATTAACTTCACATTTTCAAATATACCACTCAATTACAGTTTTCTGGTAGTAGACAAATTAGTTATGCACTACATATTAGGAATTGACTTTTTGAATGAATATCAAGCAATCATAGATTTAGGGAAAGGGAAATGTCATTTAACCGGAAACCAACAACAAGTGACAACAGAGTTAAGACAGGGTAAAAACTTAAACAGTAAACAAGGTAAGTTTGAACAGTTACATTTTGTGTATCCACCAGCAACAAACATATGTGATTTAACTTTTAATGAAGCTGTATTTTAGGGAATTAAACCTAATGATTTATATGAGAAATGCACAGAATCTGAATATCTGACGAAAGACCAACTTGAATTACTTGAAGTTTTGCAGCAATTTACTGAGGTATTTGTGGAGAAACCTGGAATTATTAGAGGCTATACTTATGAGATGGATGTTAAACCACACAAAACATACTGTAGAACATATTATAATATTCCTTGGTCAAAGAAACCCGCAGCTTTGAAAGAGATTGAAAGAATGCAAACTTGGGGTATCATTGAAAGGTCATATTCACCATATTGCAGTCCGATCCTAGGAGTTAATAAAGAGGATGGTAGCGTAAGGTTAGTGCGGGACGCACGAGAAATTAACAAAGTCACAATCCCAATCAACACACGACCTATAAATTTGAAGAACAACTTTTAAAATTTCATAACGTACAGTATTTAACCAATATCGACTTCCGCTCATCGTTTTGGCAGGTGAACCTCCATAAAAACAGCCGTAAATGCACTGCATTTCAATGTGAGGGACGTAGTTATCAATTTTGTGTTCTACCCTTTGGTCTACGAGTGAGTGCTGGAGTATTTATTGGGGCCTTAGGTGCTGTTCTTGGATCACAATTGTTATCGCAAATCACAGTTTATGTTGACGACATTGTCATTACCACCACTACTTGGGAAGAACATGTTAATCTTTTGAAGCAACTTCTGACTCAATTTTCTGACGCAGGTGTCAATATCAATTTATCAGAAACGAAATTAGGGAGGAGAGAAATCAAATTCCTTGGTCACATCATATCAACTGAAGGAATTTTTCCAGACTCAAGAAAATTGATGCAATTAAGAATATTCCATTCCCCACAGAATCGTAAACAACTCAAAGCCTTTCTTGGTCTATCTTCATTCTTCAGGAAATTTGTACCCTACCACCTCCTTAACAGTCCACATCTTCTATCTTTACTCAAAAGAAATAATAATTGGAAATGGACAGAGTCCTGTCAGACAGATTTTGAAGCGATTAAGAATGCTTTAGTAAATGCACCGTTGTTATGTCATCCTGACATGACGTCAAACTTTTGCCTAGTAACAGATGCAAGTTCCTATGGGCTCGGAGCATTTTTATTCCAAATTCATGTAGAAAATGAACAAACAGTCATCAAACCTATCAGTTTTGCTAGCCGCACTCTCACTGCATGCGAAAAGTCATATTCAGAGACCGAGCACGTAACACTTGCCATAGTATGGGCATTTCGCAGGTTTCGGTACTTTCTATGGGGAAAACGTACTAAGCTTTATACTGATCATCAAGCTCTTTCTTTCCTGCTATCATGCAAATTATTACATTCACGTCTTGCACGCTGGTGTGCATCACTACAAGAGTATGATTTTGATATTATATACATAAAAGGAGAATCCAACATTATAGCCGATGCTCCATCTCTTTTGCCACAAGGCCTACAACAATTTTCCGATGTGACAGAACAAACATCAGATTTCAAAATTTTACTCATGTGTGACGGTACATATGCACCTTACTACAAAGACATGTGCAGGAAGTTTGCCATATTGCAGGACAATGATCCCAGGTGGATCCAGATAAAGATTAAATTACGTGCAGGAACAGACCCACATCTTAAAAAATGTTACACATTACACAAAGAAGTACTATTTCACCGACTAAACCCTGAATCACAGCATTGGTGTGTATGCTTACCTAGCTCATGTTGATGATTTTATTTTATTTACACACAGAACTTGGGGACACTATGGTGTAACCAAATGTACAGGTAAGATTATACAATATTGCTATTTTCCAAATTTAAGGCGAAGAGTATTGAGGAATATTAGGAAATGCATCATATGTCAGAAATCCAAATATTCTAATCGCACAAGCATGAATGAATTGCATCCAATCATACCTAAGAGGCCATTGCAGCCAATTTCTTTAGATGTTGCAGGACCCTATCCACAAGCACGTGGAGGAATGAAATACATCCTTGCTGTGTTAGATGTTTCCACAAAGTATTTAAAATTATATGCTTTACGTTCAGTTTTTACCACTGCTATTACCAGACGTCTATTAACAGATTATTTTGTAAGAATAGGAAAACCTGAAGTTATGATCGTGGATAATGCAGCATATTTTACCAATTTAAAATGGAAGACTTTTATTGAAGAACAGAATGTTAAACATATTTTAATTTCAAGATTTCACGTGGCAGGAAACCCAGTAGAAAGAACGTTTCGAGAACTAACAAATAGTGAACAATTTAACTCACATTTCTGCTGGATACACACCAACCGAATTAATTATGGATAAAACAGAAAGAAATGAATTGACAGACTCTCTACCTAAATTTACAGCAACAACAAATCATGTTAGTTCAGAAGAAAAGGTAAGACAAGCTTACACAACGTTATGTGACAAAGCTAAGGAAAGAAAGCAGAAATATGACAGAGGTGTCAGGAAAGCTCAAACATTTCAAGTTGATGAGTTAGTTTTACTAAGAACACATCCTAAACCCACAAAACTGAAACATTTAAACAGAGGATGGCATATATTATACTCTGGACCATACCGAATTGCAAATATTCCACACCCTGGCTGTTATTCATTAGAATATCCATTAACACATAAACCCAGAGGTTTGAAAAAATACATACAGTAAAATGTTAGCTAATGAGGAGAAGATAATTAATATGGTATACAGTTATGATGAGCCTACATTGAAGTTATACAGATATTTACAATCTAATGAATGCAGGTAAGTCTAGAAAGCATATATATATATATATATATATATATATATATATATATATATATATTAGACTTGTGAACCATCCAATAGCTAATAAGATATTTGGTTATAAGAGGAGTTACTATTGAGGCATATACACATTAGAGGAGGCAGAGAACTGAACAGAATTATTTTCTTTAGGAGGCATGTGATAATAGTAATGTTGATATTGAGAGGCACCCACATGCCCTGCTCATACTGTGGCATCAAGCAGTCAGGCCTGCAAGATGAGTGGTCTGCCAAGCGAGTGAATTCATTCTTATTTATCGAGTAACATGAACTCTCGTACTCACAATTAAGTTACAAATTACCCTCCTGTATGAATATTACGCAACGGAAACGCACATCTGACTATCAGTAATTTACAGAACTCTGACTGTTCACTACGCACTGGCAATACCACATTTTCTTTCTTATTTAACGGCTTTGATCAACACGTGGCCATCGCACTGAATATGAATGGCGCACACATTGTAAATTCTGGATATCATGACAACATAGAATTCGAAGGAAAAGGCCACCAATCTTTTTCTTTTCACTATCTTATTTATTCTGATAAATTCTATAACCTAAACACACAAATTCCATAACCTACAACAATAACACATTAGAAATTCCGCCCAGTGGGCATGGCTTTACATTGGTGATTCTCTATCTTATGGTCTCGTAATTATTTAATGCTACAGTGCACTTTCTGGATAGGATGATGGATCTTTTGCTATATCTCACACTTCGACTCTCACAACCATCATCACGAAACTTTCCTCCAGACCGAGCGGTACAAAAGGAACATGCATAACCCACTACCTCCTAAACTACCTTGCTACTCTCCCATGCAAACCACACATACTTAAATTACATGACATACACCACACTGCAACATGGAATACAACATAAGGAATAGTCACAACATTATAATCACATCACTTTCAGCTTTCCCACTTCAATTAGTATTCATCCCAGTTTCACACGACAGTGCCACACTTCGTAACTTATGTTTCATACCACGAACTCTGGACGATATATGCACGTCTTCCTGTGCAATGCAAGCCAAGTGGCGTTGCTGGATAGACAGCTGACTCACCTTGCTTCTCTCTCAGAGTATTATAGTTTGAATCAAGCGTCACACGGAAACATAACATGCAAAGTAATACTATGAACATATTCATCACACACGTGAGTCCTCAACTGATACCATGGACGAGTACTTCTCTTTATCCTTTGTCTCATACACAGATTGAGACTCACACAGTACTCACCACGTGGAAGTACTCGTCTCTAATTTCAAGTCCTGCACACGCCATTTCTTAAATATTTCCAACTTATAGTACACACGCTAGTAATTCAGCTTAACTTAAGCACTCGGAAGTATTTCAACTTATTGCTACACATGGTTTCATTGTGACCGTTGGTCGCTTCCGAAGATTACTACGATCCCCTTAATATTACCTGCCTGACATTTAATTCTCCCCACAAAAGTTCCTGAAATAGAGAAATTACTATTCTAAATTACTCTTAAGTATTTCACATGCATACCATGTTTCCACTCTTTTGTCCTTATGGAGCACACCTAAGACAGGTCTTACTAACACTAGATCCAGCGGCAGAGTGCTGAAACATGGCCGTTCTTCAGGTTCTCTCGCACCTCTGCTGAAGTGGGGGAGCACCTTGTTACCGTATTGGTCAGCCACATTTCAGGTGCTCAAAGCTCAGGTAAATTTCATCTCTTTGGTCCCACCAAAGGTGATCCAAGTACCGTCTCAAAGATGATCATATATTCACATTCACTATCTGCGGTTAGCAGACGACCATACATTCATTCATTTCACAGATCTCACCAAACTGGATGTAGGGATTTATTTTGTGGGAGTGCACATGTGATCAATTAAATAGATAAATTGTCATTCTTTCCCACACTGGTATCCGGCTTCGCTGTATTAATTGAAATTGAGTTATTATTAGAAAAAATGTGTTGTTCTGACAAGAATAATGAAGTATGTTATACCTATTTTCAATGTCGGGCGGTACTGTACCCTTTCAATATGAGTGACTGACTGAGATGAGTGAATGTAATTTTAGTTTAATAAGAGGATAAATATTAATATGGAGACTGGTAAATGGAATATAAGATGAGAAAAAGGGTATTATTGTTATTATTGTTAAAGTTTAAAAGTAAGTGATGGTGAATAAGAGGAAAATACATATATAATGCTGAGGAATAATGGATAGGTGAGAATGTTATGAGTAATTGAGAATATGTTGAGAGGAGAGAAACTAGATTTGAGCGCTATATCACATGTACTCATGGAATACAGAATGAAAGTAGTGGAAGCAGTATTATTTATGGAAAGATTGGTATGCCTGAGATAATAACTTATGTGATGTCTTACATATTCTTATAACTAAAGGTGAAAGTATAGATTTATGTGGAAAGAATCATTTACAGCAGCCACTGTTGAAAATATATCAGAAGATTTAAATCTATAACACTTTAATACTAATCTAATGGGAATTTGTAATGAAATTTTTGGAGTTATGTAGGCTTGACACTTCAGATTGGAAGAATTATTTAAGAGAACATATTTAGCAATCATCTAATGGTATAATTAAAGCTCATCTACTGTACTGAACTAATGCACCATTAAATAGAAAGGAGAATAAGGAGAAAACAAAACGTCAGTCCTCTGTTGTGGCTCACACTCTCATCCCTCCCTTTAGAAAAAAAAAAAAAGGAAAAAGAATGAGATAACAGATAATATAAATAAAATGTATATTTCAATCTGGATGCAATGTAATTCACATGTCAGCACAATGATATTGAATGTAACGTAAAAATTTACTATATTTTTCATTTAATTCTGTATATGTAGTACATGACAACAATGTAAATATCTCATTTATTGTAAATATTTGTATGTTCATGTACTTATTATATCACGAAACGTAGGCCCCTATTTTAAGGAGATGTTAATGAACTGCAAAGGACTTGTGCATGTAGCACATGATTCATATAAATAGAACTGAAAATGCAAAGAAGAAACCAGCGTGATGGAACACTGGTCAAGAAATATTTACGTAGTGTCAATATGCCTTGAAGTGTATGGTGTAGTGGAAGCCAGCAGGTCTTCAGGTTGGTGTAAAGGACAAGCTCATCACCTGTCGTAGGCAGTGAGGTGTTTCCTGTGCCCTCATTGACTATTTATACCCCGGTGGACGCCACCAAAATTCGACTGCTGGAGATCACAATTTCGTGTTGACACAATGAACAAACTTTGGATTTTCTTCAAGTCACACGCAAGAGATCCAGGCAGTACACACACACTCAGAAGCCGATACTACTTTTAAAGACATTGGTGCAATATAACAGAAACATTTATTGTTCGAATTAATTCCATTGTAAACACGAATCATGTGAACTGAATTCAAACTCTGTGCTAACCAACGATAATACGCCACAGCTCAAAGACATTAATGTTACGACTCCTAAAGAAGATACACACCAAAAAGACTGTACACAAAGACTGATATGCAAAGAGAATTGTGCTCAGAAATATTTTTTTTAATATGTAAAATTCTTATTTTCTCATTTTCTATACTGCCACGCTCGCTTGCGGAGCGTGTCAGTAGAGGAGGCATTGTAACGGTACTTTGACTACCGCGCCTCCGCCAGTGCAAAGATATGATTTACGATCGCGCATGCAGAAGAGCGCTGCGCCAGCGACAGATTTTTTATAAATACTCGTAATTTTGATCTTTTTTTTTACTTTTGCGTAGGTGTTTGTTTTTAACAACTAGTTGATCACTCTCTTGTCTTCATACGTTCAAGACGTGTATTTTTCGGCGCTGTGTTAAACAATGATTTTAAATGGAATTAAAACTATGTTAAGAAACGAAGTTATTTCAGTAGTGATTCGCAATGGTTATCGCCAAATTTATAAATGAATCCTGACAGTGACAGCTTCAGGAAATTTTCATCAGACGGAGAACAAGGGGACTAGTGAACAATGAAAACAGGTCATTTTACAACAAAATTAAGAAGTATTCCAGACACAGCCGCGAAGACTATATTATAATAAATACTACGTTTCTAACAGAATGATAAGGAAAATTTCAACTTATTTCTCATGCGATTTCCTTGCAGTGGCTTTTTGTAGTGTTGCCGACCCGGTCTACCATGTACGGTCAAATTACAGCACTATCTCAATCAGTAATATGAAGTCCGCCTTATCCGTAACTTATTCCATCAAAATTCAAAACCCAATCAGATTTTCTATTTTGTATTTTCACGGCAGAACCACGAGGAAAGGAAACACTACAGTACACTGCCTTTTATACAGGATGTCACCGAAGTTTCATCTCTATTACCACTCATTCCATCTCTTCGTTTTATGAATAACCATACAATCATAGTGCGAGTTGTGATTCATGAAGTTTTCCAGGCGTACCGAATATTCTATGAGGTTTCGGGACTGCAGCCGGATAATGTTGACTTCTTTACCACAATATTTTGGCTGGCAACCGTCCAGCCATCTTCAGGTGAGTGTCCGCCACTGAGGGTATACGGACAGACAAATACGAGCGCAGTTCCATGCGTATATCTGGCACACTTGGCTCATATATTTCCACTTCCGTTCAACCACAACATCAATCATACAACTGAGTGACGGTTTCACCCAGTGGGCGCAGAGTTTGACTAGCAGACACCGAAAGCTTACTTCACGATGTCTCGTAGACACTACTACGCACTTCAGTATCTTAACCGTTTGCCGGTTCTCTTATGACTGGGTGAGCTATTTGTCGATCGCTCTCTAGAGTATATATTTTTTGCAACAGTGTGTGTAACTTTAAAAAAATATGTATGTGTCGAATTTTCTGGCCTGTCACGACTGTTTCATTGCCAGAATGGACAAGATGATGATCATTTGTGGAGTGACTATGTTCGTCGTTAACTTAAGTGAGTTGAGTGAGTGTATACTACAAGTTAGGTCCGCAGATGTATCGAGAAGTATATCTCTAATTGGTGACTGCACCACTTTCCTATATTCAAAATGATGACGACTAAGCCTAGACGTCCTCGATATTCCCGAACATGCTACGATAATTCAGCTAGAGGATTACAGGTTAAAGAGGATGACGACCGATCTACGACCGCCTGTTCCATGTTCGAGTGGCTGAAACCAAAAAATAATTATACTGTTCTAATGGACATTTGCAGGGAACTTCGTGAAAGATGTGCCAGTTTAAATGCATTGGACTCTTACCAGTTACCTACGCACCTTGCACCATTACTATGTGACACTTCACACAGATTTAAGTTAATGCCTCAATAGTTAGAAGATGATGAAATTTTTCTCTGTACCAGCCCTCCAGTATACATTGTGATATGAACGCCACGTGCCAGATCGAGGGGCCAACTCCTATCAAACTGAACCGTGTTGGTTGTAAGATGGAAAACAGTAAATGATTTCTTCCTATTCATTGTGTATGTTTTGTAGACGTTTAACGTACTGCAGCCTGTTGTCCCTCACTTGATGGCTCTGACCGTTACGGTGCATTATATGAGACTCAAGCGGAGTGGGCTGTGTATCAGAGAACCGATAAACACCGGCCAACAGCTGTCTCAGTGTGCGCTTCGTACCTGATACTCATTCAGTGCCCATAGACTCACTGAAATCGCCCCAGGTGGTGACACTTACACCTCCAGGGAGGCGGTGGTAACACCACCGTGGTGGTGGGGTGGGGGGCAATGGGGGCAGCGGCAGCGGCCTGGAGGCGGCACTTTGACTCCGGGTATGAGGAAGCTGTATATTATTTTGTAGGTTGTCGGATAGGATGTGGTGGGTTGACACAACAACAACTCATTACTTGCACATCGTTATTTATTCACTTTTCTAGGTACATTAACATAGTGGAAGCATAAGGTCTACAGATATACACTTCGGCAATCTACAAAATCATAGTAGGCAGCTCTTACATACGGCTGCCAACGACACAGTCTTCCTATAGAAATCGTTATTACACTGAACATATCATACACAGGGTTACAATTATTGAACGATATGAAATAAAATCTTCATAACTTTTGAACAGTTTGCGTTAGGACGTTCAAACTTCACTGCTTCACTGTTCGCTACGGGGCATGATGGGAATTCGTATGCGCATGCGCACGCATTTTGTGTTGCCGGCCATTTGCAAGTGAAAATGTCATGGTACAGCGTGCCTGAGCGTATAGCGGTTGTGAAGGCCTACTATGCCAGCAATAACAGTCTAGTTGCAGCTCAAAGGAAGTTAAGGGCCGAATTCAAGCTGAAGACAACCTGTCCAAGAATCAAGAACTTGGTTCGCCAGTTTGAGAGAACCGGTAGTGTTCGTGATGACAGTGTTCTCAATGTCGGTCATCCAGAAAAGGGGAATGCGCCTGAAAACATCGAGAAGACACTCGCTGTGTTTCAAACCAGGTCCAGGAAATCGATCAGACGAGCTGCACAACAGGTGAGAGTCAACCGACTGCGACAAACTGTTATTGAAGACCTGCATCTCTTCCCATACAAGATTCAAACCCATCAGCCATTAATCCCCAGCGCCATGGAACATCAGGTGTGTTTCGCCAACACTGTTGTCCACAAAACTGACGAACAGGACTTTGATGTGAATATGGTAAGATGTAGCGACGAAGTCCACTTTCCTTTGGATGGATACGTCAATAAGCAAAATTGGCTCATCTGGGGAACTGAGAATCCGCATTTCACGACCGAGAAGTCTCTTCACCCTCAATGGGTGACTGTGTGGTGTGCAATGTCCAGTCACGGAATAATCGGTGCAATATTCCTTGATGGCACGGTGACTACCTAACGATACGTGAAGGTTTTGGAAGATGATTTCATCGCCAATGATAGCAGGCCTATCAAACATGTCATGACGTAAATCCGAATATCGGTAATGACGGTTAAATGTTGAATAAAGTGTGTGTACGCCATAGTTTGTAACTAATTTACGTTTTTTATAGAGTTCAATAATTGTCGCCCAGCATTTTCTCAACATTAAAATATTTTAAGTATATAATGGCCTCGCCATACATATCAGCTATAATTACTTAACAGCTTAACATTTTAATGCCAGTTAGAGAATGGGATAGATCATACTCGTCAATCATCTTATTCTTTATACAACCCATCATGCTGCTCATATTTTCACACTCATACCACGAATATCGAATTTAAGAAACAGCGTATTGTGCGTTTTCAATTTCAATCCTTACAGCAAAGTTATCATTAGGATCCAGACCCACATTTACTCGTTTAGATCCACACACAGTAACGTTATATGTGCTTGTGAACAATAGTACCCTTGAATTGTCTGTGGTCCTATGAGCTGTGGTGGAGAGGTCTGCCTCTGCTGCAGCACAGTATAGTAAAATGAAGGCGGCAGCACAGTATGGCTGAAATCAGGAAATTCACCTGTGGACTGATACGGCTGCTGCGGCAATGCGACCAGTACTACGTTCGTGTCCTCATCCAACAGTTCCGCCAACATAGATCCAGGGGAAAATTTTATTCGAATATATATTTGTTAAGAAGAATAATAATAATTGTGTTAATATACATACTGTCAGTCTAATTTTTCTTATGCCTGGAGTCGCTAGCTGCCCCTGCTGATGCTGCTGGCGCTTCATCATCCTCCCACAATGAAGTTAAACTTCAGACTTTGAAATGATGGTGCGGCTGAGGGAGCTGGAATCATACTATCACAAAGGGACAGGAAAGGAGAACTCGGTTCCTTTTGGTTAACTGGTTTTCACGCCATTTTATTGTGATCCCATTGGCTGAGAAGGTTTACCGCTGTTTTTATATCACGTGACATAATGGCTTGAGTGATTACCCTGTGTGACCTTGATCACTTCCCAGAGGGTGTGGGGGCTCCAAAGACCACAAGTGTGTAACCTGAAACTGAAGGTGTAATATGTCAGTGGAGGAGATAAGATTGTTATTGCTGACCATACCCACAGTGCTATTCAACTTTCATCCATGAATACCATAAATATCGCATTCAAACCGCCTGCATCCATGGCAAGTGTACAGCTGCGAGGTGCCGGGGCTAGCAGTATATTTAACACTAAATTCTTCTCGAATATTCATACGTAAATGATGCTCTAAGCCCCCCCCCCCCCCCCTATTCTAACTCCGACTTTTGCTGTTGCACATGGAATAAGAAGAAACGCGAACTGACTGTAATCGACACTGCAAGTGGAGTAGAAAAGAGTTTGGCACCTGCAATAATTTAATTTGATTGAAATTAATTAAATAAAGGACAGTTTCTTTAACGTAGTGAGAAATGAAAGGGTTGCTCTACCGATTAATAGAATGAAAGTTCTGTCCAAAATAACAATTTGATTTATTATGACTAAACTCAAAATCATAAACAAAACACATGAAACATTTACAATATATCAAGTTGGATACTCAAATAAATGCTGTGAAGGCGGAGTTGTCCATAAACTAGATTGTGACATTTATGACGAAGTGGTATGTGGAGCCAATTCCTTGCAACTCAAATCTCAAGAGAAACGCCCAGCTAACCCAACATTAATTGCTGCTACAGCAGTGAGAACTCAGACAATGAACATCCAAGAAAGAACTATGTAAGAAAAGACGGGAACAGGTGGGCTCTGCTGAGCTCTATCATAGAGCAAATTCCCTAATCTCCTAATGCTGCGGACATACATTACCAAGCTGTCTTCTTAACTGCGAGGACACGATCTGGCATACCGGAAGCGATGGCTGGTTGCTTCGACGTCCCGTCGTGGTGATGTTAATGTCGCGAGTATAGTCCGTAACAAGTAATTCTGGTCTGGTTGTTCCAGACTGAAGGCTTCCTATGAATACAAATCCCCTCTGAGGGAGACAAAGAAGGCCAGCCACACAATCACTGACAGTACAGTGATTAATATTAACAAGCGAAGTCACACAGTAACTCCAATACAGTCAACTTTAGCCAAAACTGCTCAAGACAGACAACATAGGCCGCTTGTACGCAAAACGCTCAATTGCCAACTGTACTCAGAAAGTTACGTTGAAGTCGAAACTTCAGCAACTTTGTCAAACAGTTACAATTAAATAAAAGTATATTAGACAGCCAACGGAAGGCAGGATGTCCAGAGCAGTGAGAGCCGACCGAAAGGCGAGAGCCAACTCTCTCAAGAGCACCTGAACAAGCCAAACACAAAACATTCCCGATCCCACGACAGTGGCCGTGGTTAAACGTTCCAATCAGCAACTTGAAAACCGGCGGAAAATTCCACTCTATTGCCGAAGCACTACCGTTCCACCAATGGAGATCCTTGGCGCCAACTGCTGCGCCGATTTTGCTGCGTCACGGAGTTATGCCCTGAGCAAGCCAATCACAGTTACGATTTTGCAGAAAAGGAGGGAATTTGCCCACCAAGACTGCCTGGGAACACAAGTCATTCCCACGCCTCGCTGGTAGCCCGCCAGAAAGTGTTTTCACTAAGTTTCTGCGAAGTAATGGAATCTCTAGCCCAGCCGCTCCTTCAGGCCCCTGCGGGCGTGTCGCCGCCGCTCTTATGACAATGTCAGCGTCTGGAAAGCATGCAGTCGACTCTCTCACACCCATCGGCTTAACCCCTTCAAGCTCAGCAGAACTCGCCTGTCACCGGACCACCCAGGTGACAAGAGACGCTGCGTGGGAAGTGCAACTTTTCGCCGCATGCAATCAGAGAGGAAAATCGAATTACTCAGAGTTAGACTGAAATATGAAAGGGGGCTCCTGCTACCTCTCATAGCCCCTACGCCATTGCAGATTGTAATTGGTGAGCGGTTGGCTCACTTAGGAGCAAGGCAGTGAGTCAATCGCCCAAGAACAATCTTGCAAACTGACTCCACATGCCGCACTCTATAAAAAATATCACTGCAACAGAAACATGCAGCTCATAGAGGGAGGATTATTTATAATGTAGCCAACTTCACCTTCTTAATATGGAAATCTAACACTCACATCACACATCCATACCCAGGGAGCCCCTTCCAAACACCGATTCACACAGACATTCACGTTCTAAATATGGCCCGGACATGTGAGCCAAATATGGAGCTGTTTATTCTTTACAATCAGAGTTGGAGTGCTTCACAATTAAATGCCCAAGATGTTACAACAATTTCAATCATTAAACTAACCTGAACTCAATCACACATGATACTATTTAATTTAACAATCTCTTTGTGCGCTTTCAGAATCTAATTACAACCTCTGATTCATTCTGTCTCCCTGAAGGAAGAATAACCTTTACAAAATGTTCCCTGAACTGATGGTCCATTCACAATGACAGTGGTGGTATCTGCTTCAGTTTATGAGGACTTCAGGCACACTGTTTGCATACACACAACAAAAAATTCAGAATACAAAAAAAACGTGGTGTAGAGAAAAATACGGTAATTTGTAATTTGTGCGTCCTACTCTATCACTTACATAAGAATTACAGTGCAAAACACAAACACATACAAGGTATAACATACATTACAAAAAAAACACTAGAGAAAGAAATTTAAGAAAAAAACAAGGTTCATGGGGAGTCAAGTTGTGCTTGCACATTGCACAATGTTCACGACTGTGCTGAGATTGAGGCACTAAATCACATTGTTAGAAATATTCGAAGCACTTCACAAATTCGTTAGTTTCTCTGAGGGGTTTGGTATGCTGAGTCATATGCATTGATGCACGTGGTTCCATGTCTAGAGTATCGGAGGGGGCTTTTGTGATGGGGCCACAGTTCCGACATCACACAGTGCTAAATGTCGGGTGTTGTTGCTATGTTGTTGCAACAGCAATAGGGTGTGCTGGAGCATCTGCAGTACGCTGTTGAGATTGCAGCAAGACCCACGCATATGATCATGGCAGTACGGTAGGAAGACATAGTGATAGGCTCTCCTCACGTCGATTAATTGTCTCTGAGGTCTACTAGTTGGGATACATCACCAGTCCAGATCTCTTCTCTCCCTGGACAGTACCTTATGTTTCCCAATATTGCAGTTCATCGAGGGATGATGGCACGTGGAGTGGCTCCACAAGTGTGTGAGGTCATCCAGACAGGATCTAACTAGTAGCGACGATTGCTACAACTGCTATCTAAGTGAGAGGAGAAGTTGGAAATGAGACAATTCATTTGTTAGAGTTTGTGGCACGATACTGCTTTGTGTATGCAGATCGGCCAATGCTAGTGAGTTGTAAAAACTCAAACAGGTGAGTATTTAGCGTCCCTTTCTGTCATGAGGCACATGAGGCGCAGGTTCTGACACTGTACGTGATCTTCTTCGTGTACTCACGACAACGTGGTCTGCCGCAGGGAATCCCTCCAAATGGCTGTCGCGTCCGGAGAGCTAGCTGGTTGTTGCGTGCTGGTCACGTGTCAGTGTCAACAGCCAGCCTCACTTTCGCTTGTGGCCCGGCGAGGATTGTGTGCCACCTAATCCCTCAGGTATACGGCCAGGTGACTGACAGCTTGTAGGACCGGACGCTCCTGCACCCTTCTCGTTAGGGAGCGCACTGACGCTCCCCTTCTTGCAGGTAGCCGATGACCTCTTGTTTTTACTCCGGCTGGCCTCTGCATTGCCACGATACCCGTCATCTGCACAAATCTGACAAAAATCTTATGCCTAACTTATTCCGATGACCTTCTATGTTATAATAAATTTACATAACGACACATTGACGGTCTGTCATTTCGGACACTCTTATTTTACTTTTATAGTTATTAATCTATGGCTATCATTATAACAAAATCTTGGTGTATCTAATCTAGACATGGAAATAATTTATCTTGATATTTGTGTAGAGACCGATCTCACTACTGTATATGGTGTGTGACAACTGATGCTATGTATTAGATGAACAACTAAATGTGCGCGCCTGCACTAATATTACCATTACTTATGTAGATCGACAGTAGACATGCTCAAGAATTAACTACCATTTGCCAACGATCTACATTCTATGTCTTTTGAATAAATTATGTTATTATGCAGGTCGAAGTTTTACTGTGCTATAAAGAGATGCAACTATTCTACTTTCGCTCGCCCGTCGTCCCTCCATCTCGGGTCTGTGGTTTGGTGACCTGAAAAATAGCATCCCAACAGGCGCGCGCCAAACACTTGTGGTAGAAAACCCCCACAATATTAAGGATCTAGTTATTGTTAAATCCTAAAGTTTAACTTATCCTAGTATATGGTACTCTCCTTTTTTTATATATTTTTTACCTTATACAATAGTCTTACATAATTCTTGTTACGCTGAGATGTCTGGCTGCTCGCCGCTATTGACGACGACAGTGATGTGCGCGCCGTACGACACGGCCTCCGAGTTCTCACTACGCCTTACTGAAACTCCAGAGACTGGGTTAGCCATGGCTATACAAGACAATAGATTTATAGTTGCAACTTCTTTTTTCTATGTGATGCGGTTTTCGCGATCAAAGCACACCTTTACAGAGGCAATGTAATATGACCAAGCCAGGACTGGTTCCTGTTGAGGATTCCGTCGCCCACCACACGCCAGCTACACTTTCTGTCACGAATCTCCAAGTATAATTCCTTGGTTATTCATCTGTGACAGTCATGAGCAGCAGACTAAATCCCCACCCAGCACATTGGCATGGTAGGCTTTATGTCCGCATTTCTACCGTCTGGTGCACCATTGGAGTCAAACGCTCACTGGTTCACCCAGACTTGCAAGACAACGATGCT
The DNA here is from genome assembly GCF_021461385.2 of Schistocerca piceifrons. Lineage (NCBI taxonomy): Eukaryota > Metazoa > Arthropoda > Insecta > Orthoptera > Acrididae > Schistocerca > Schistocerca piceifrons. Next base: position 832,333,813 of record NC_060149.1, on the reverse strand, counting down.
GGTGCACCACTCTAAAAACAATACTGCCCATATTCATCCTCGAAATCACGCGATATACCACAGTCTTGCAGTGCACTGACGGGTGCTTGCAAGCATTGTTATGAACGTCTCGCGAACTGGTTGTGGCCGCTATGGAGCGTATCACGACTTCCCAGAACGCTTCTGGGAGCACGTTCTTGCATGCGCCCGTTTGTGCGACGTCTCCTCACTTATCATTATCCCTCAACATGGACACCAGAGAGGAAAGGGCAAAAACATTGCTCACGGAATGGTAGTGCCGCCTACTCCATCGACATTGTAAGTCGCGAACATAAACCAAAAAAAGGGCTAGCAGCAGTAAATTCTTTTGCAAGACAACGCAGCATATTAATACTTTAACAATCTTGATCTTCAATGCAACGATTATTGTTCAACGGAGGAAGATTCATATATATTTGCCTATACTACTATGTACACCACTTGAACTACTATTATTCCACGAACTACTTTACGTGAGAGATTTGGTGGAGTCCTATGGACTAACGCCAATCCCAATCCCTTGTTAGACTCCCCCTCCTCTGACGTGCATTAGGATTTGCAGGTCTAATTTCAATCCCCTGGTTTTCCTGTTGTCCTTGATTTCGCTCTCTCCAATTACGGTCGCTTTGCCGTTCGTTATTCCTCCTGTCCCAGCTTCCTTGTCTAGTATGACCCTGCTCCCTGACGTTCTGGTTTCCGTGTCTCTGGTTTCCAAAACCTTGAGTCGGCCGCGGTGGGCGTGCGGTTCTAGGCGCTCCAGTCCGGAACCGCGCGACTGCTACGGTCGCAGGTTCGAATCCTGCCTGGGGCATGGATGTGTGTGATGTCCTTAGGTTAGTTAGGGTTAAGTAGTTCTAAGTTCTAGGGGACTGATAACCACAGCAGTTGAGTCCCATAGTGCTCAGAGCCATTTGAACCATTTTTTTTTTCCAAAACCTTGGTTAGCGTAATCTTGATTTCCATAGCCCTGGTTTCCTAAATGACCAGTGCGATTATGCCATCTGCTGTCGTCCTCCCTTGCTGGTCGTTGGTATTTGTTACTCTGCCCCTTCTTCCTGTCCTTTGCGTCTTGTTTGTCAAAGACAACTTCGAATTCACGAAATAGTCTCTTGAATGCTTCTATGTCAGATCCACACTTCCCGACAAGTGTCTGTTGGTACCTAACTGGCAATTTGGAAAAACAAAATTTTATAATTTCTCCCTTGCTATATGGACTATCTAAAAATTGATTCTTCTTGAGTAAATCATCAAAAAATTTGGTTGCACTCCTTTGCCCGGACACTTCCAGTTCAGGACAAAAGATTATTTCCTCTTTAATCCTGTCTTGCGTTTCCATTGACCAGTAGATCGGCAGGAATGCATCAACAAATTCCTGATATGTCCGACACGTCGCTGCCACACCCCGCATCTTTTCCGCGGCTTGGCCTTCGATATATCCACACATGAATACTAATTTTGCCTGGGTTGGCCATGATGATGGTAATGAATTTGTAAACTGCATCACCCAGCTCTTCGGATGCATCGACCCTCCATTATCTTTGAACTTTCGGAATTTTAGTATCGACAGGAAGTGACTGTGATCAAAATTCTGTCTGATCCTCGCATTGATGTTGTCACTCGTTTCAGATACTCGCACTTCTGCTGAATGTCCTGATCTATCTTGCTGGTAACTGTGATGTGCTACCTCTGCATCACAGTGGAAATGGCATTCAGCATTCACTCTCCTAACTGGGCTGCAATTATTGGAGCTATTACTCGCTGTTTCTGCGTATGCATTGTTACTTCCGCACTCTGTCACTGTGCTAGAACACGGCGGGCTTTTCCTCTGAGACACATCCTTAGTATCCGAACGCGCAGGGCTCCTGTACCCGTTTCGCTCAAGTTTTGCTATCCTACTCTCTACTTCTTCCATTCGTTTCGTGATGTTCGTAACTGCGATATTAGCTTGAGTTTTTAAGAGCGCTAGGGATTTTGAATGGGCTTGTGTCGCACGTCGCAAGCGCCCTGCGAGTTTAGAAGTTACTTTTGCGATATTCATTGCCCCTGTTGCTGCAGTTTTGGCTAGGTCTGCTATTTTTTGTGCAACCACTGACATTTGTTTTACTTCTCCACATTCTTTCTTAATTGTTAGTAATTCCAGACTAATTTCCCCTATATGCGAAATGATTGCCTGAGTGTCCTTCTTACGCTGTTCGTCAGCTTCTTCCTTCTCCTTCTAACGCTGTTTCGCATCTTCTTCCTTCTCCTTCTTACGCCGTTTCTCATCCTCTTCCTTCTCCTTCTTACGTTGTTCGTCAGCTTCTTCTTTCATTGATCGTAGGAACTCAGTATTGGGTTAATGTCATCTTTTCGATCCTCGTCACACATGGGCAATGTAACTCTGGACACCTCGGCGCTAGAGCTCTGACGGGACCGAGCTGGCCTCTGTCTGTCTTTCGTTTGACTATAAGCTTCTGCTACCGTCTCGACCCGTGTGCCTGTCTCTGTTTCATCCTCTACCTCACTATCATAATCACAGCCGCGATGTTGCTCTAAGGTCGTGTCCAAATCACCTGCCTCATCCATGACCCTGTCGTCCTGTCCTGCTAAAAATGTGCCCATCTCATCTCCGAACCTATCCCCGTCAGTAACCTGCCCCATATCCATTATGCTATCCTCTTTTGTTTTAGCTTCGCTCGCTAATAGTCGTGCCTTACTTCTCGTGATTATTCATGAAAAACAATTTTATCTAAAATGTACAATAAAAATAATCTACTCCCTACATTTTTACACATAGACATAAAATTACAACAACGCCGTTCCAACGCTGTAATTACATGCACGATTTGTTGTGGTACAGAAACCGCACACAAACCCTTCAAGGTGTGATGTGATACGGACACCACATCAAAGAAACACAAAAAACCATGAACAAACATAAAATATATACACCGAAAACAAAAACTGTAATCATGCGCCGCTACTTAAAAATAATCGCGGAACTACCAGAAAAAGAACTTGGGTATTAATCATTAAAAAAGTAGTGAAGAAAATTTGAAGATTTCTACTGAGAATACTGTTTGCTTGTCAGTGATTCACAGGAAAGATCCGAGGCTAAGGGTCACCATTTTATGTGAGGTGCCGGGGCTAGCAATGTATTTAACACTAAATTCTTCTCGAATCTTCATATGTAAATGATGCTCTAAGCCGCCCGCCCCCCCCCCCCCCCCCCCCTATTCTAACTCCGACTTTTGCTGTTGCACATGGAATAAGAAGAAACGCGAACTGACTGTAATCGACCCTGCAAGTGGAGTAGAAAAGAGTTTGGCACCTGCAATAATTTAATTTGATTGAAATTAATTAAATAAAGGACAGTTTCATTAACGTAGTGAGAAATGAAAGGGTTGCTCTACCGATTAATAGAATGAAAGTTCTGTCCAAAATAACTTGATTTATTATGACTAAACTCAAAATCATAAACAAAACACATGAAACATTTACAATACATCAAATTGGATACTCAAATAAAGTTGTCCATAAACTAGATTGTGACATTTATGACGAAGTGGTATGTGGAGCCAATTCCTTGCAACTCAAATCTTAAGAGAAACGCCCAGCCAACCCAACATTAATTGCTGCTACAGACGTGAGAACTCAGGCAATGAACATCCAAGAAAAAACCACGTAAGAAAAGACGGGAACAGGCGTGCTCTGCTGAGCTCTGATTATCATAGAGCAAATTCCCTAATCTCCCGATGCTGCAGACATACATTACCAAGCTGTCTTCTTAACTGCAAGGACATGATCTGGCATACCGGAAGCGATGGCTGGTTGCTACGACGTCCTGTCGTGGTGATGTTAATGTCGCGAGTATAGCCCGAAACAAATTATCCTGGCCTGGTTGTTCCAGACTAAAGACTTCCTATCAATACAAATCCCCTCTGAGGGAGACAAAGAAGGCCCGCCACACAACCACTGACGGTACAGTGATTAATATTAACAAGCGAAGTCACACAGTAACTCCAATACAGTCAACTTTAGCCAAAACTGCTCAACACAGACAACATAGGCCGCTTGTACGCAAAACGCTCAATTGCCAACTGTACTCGGAAAGTTACGTTGAAGTCGAAACTTCAGCAACTTCGTCAAACAGTTACAATTAAATAAAAGTATATTAGACAGCCAACGGAAGGCAGGATGTCCAGAGCAGTGAGAGCCGACCGAAAGGCGAGAGCCGACTCTCTCAAGAGCACCTGAACAAGCCAAACACAGAACATTTCCAAACCCACGACAGTGGCCGTGGTTAAACATTCCAATCAGCAACTCGAGAACCGGTGGAAAATTCCACTCTATTGTCGAAGCACTACCGTTCCACCAATGGAGATCCTTGGCGCCAACTGCTGAGTCGATTTTGCTACGTCACGGAGTTATGCCCTGAGCAAGCCAATCACAGTTACGATTTTGCAGAAAAGGAGGGAATTTGCCCGCCAAGACTGCCTGGGAACACAAGTCATTCCCACGCCTCGCTGGTAGCCCGCCAGAAAGTGTTTTCACTAAGTTTCTGCGAAGTAACGAAATCTCTAGCCTAGCCGCTCCTTCAGGCCCCTGCAGGCGTGTCGCAGCCGCTCTTATGACAATGTCGGCGTCTGGAAAGCATCCAGTTGACTCCCTCACACCCATCAGCTTAACCCTTTCAAGCTCAGCAGAACTCGCCTGTCACTGTACCGCCCAGGTGACGAGAGACGCTGCGTGGGAAGTCCGCGTGTGAAGGAATAGCAACTTTTCACCGCATGCAATTAGAGAGGAAAATCGAATTACTCAGAGTAAGATATAAATATGAGAGGGGGCTCCTGCCACCTCTCACAGCAGCTGCGAACACATCCAATTCTCCCACAACGACAGCTGTTTCGCGGCGATCGTCGAGTTTGCAAAGAAGCAGAAGGTGGCGATCACAATTCCCTTGCCGTGTCTTCATAGCGACTTCGCAGCTTCACTGCCTTGGTGTGTGTGGTTCCATTGTTTCAAATGCACTGCTAAGACGCGCGAGGATATGACGCTGCAACCTTGTGATAGTAAATCGCTCCTGTGCAACGAGCCTGTTGACACGCACTGTGTTCTGCTGTGGAGGTCATTGGCTGCATCCAATGATTGCACTGAAACGATGTTCTGGAGCTCCACTTGCCATGTAAAATTCCAGCCTTTTTTATAGTAATTTTTCTTGTGTCTTAATACCAAAGATAGTGTCGCTGTCCTCATAAAACCTTATATCTGTTATAACTAACATTAACCGAAGATTAAAAATTTGAAGTAGGATTTAAGGGGTTGCTACTGTAGTGGTGGAAACAGCTGTAGTTTTGAGAGTCGATTTTATAGGCCCCCATCTTCAATAAAAAATACCTTTTTGACCTAACAGCGTAGAAGTCAATACTGTGAGCGATAGTAGAATTAACTGAGACACTGTATGAACTTAAATGTCGTACACAAATGCGAGAGCGACCCTAACTGTCTGTTAGCTAGACAGCAACCGCACTTTCTCACTCACTCACTGACTGTTTGTCGATTTGCGCCATTATTGCTGGGTTCTGAAAATAGAAGCTATTCTTATAAGTGGTTACATATTTCGCTCATGTGATTTTGTTCTGTAACATTATGCTTACACAACCATAACAGGCATGCAGTAGTAAAGAAATAAAACATTAAATCAGTTATATTATGAGCATGGTATTCTCACAAGACACAGATTTCTCTGTTACGGCTCGGATGTTGTCCTTACAGATAAGATGTTTTCAAGAAAATATTAATCTCGTATTATTCAGATGCTAGAACATTCTTGGGACGTCTACTTCTATACTCTGCAATACTTGATACGGAGCGTACGTACCGGTGTGCGAGTGTCATATTATCGATTTCATGTTTGATTCGTATTTGGTGCCCCGAAAAATCAGGCATCGGTGCATCTCTATGTATACCTGATCTTCAATACTTTTACTGACATTGTCGTTATGTAATATCTATACGTAACTTAACTCATCTTCAAATTCACACTCTCTCCACTTTTAGTGTACCAGTAACGTTTTATATACTACATAGTGTATTTAGCGTTCTTGGAGCATTTCCATCTGTCCTCGCATTCATGAAGAGAATCCATTCGCTCTCTTGTACTAATTTCCTGTTACTCTTCCACCAAGCCAATGAAATTTGGCCACCAGTCTGATTGACAGTACCCAAGAATCGGTCAGATTATGTTTGTGTAAGCAATCTCATTCGCTATCCTTTAAGATTCTTTTAACGTACATTGGCCAGACAGCTGCGATTAGGTTTAATGTGTTGTTCCTCTTTGAATCGCTGCAGGTAGATACCCAAAACTGTCTCGTCGTGATGACCGATACCAGTGATTGGTCGGCGATGGTGCACTGAGAGACTGTCGGGTCTGTTCTCTTATTTCCTTGTATTTCATTACATTTAATTTGTTGAATGACAGCTGCTAGTCTCTGCAGTAGCCACAGAGTTAACGACATTGCATATTCGCTCAAATATAGACACATAACGCAATCAAACGGCCCCCTTTTAGTTTCTTGAGACTCTTACGATGTTCCTGAAGACGTTTCCCTATTCAACAATGCGCCATGAATTCTATTTGCTAAGAAATAGTTGTTTAGTTTCTAAGAAAAGTGATCATACACGAATGAACTGCATTTTCCAGATATGTACAACATATTCATGTAAGTGATACTCACTGTTAGCCATTAGAATTGCAACACCAGAAGGGCAGCAAATAAAATATAGCATGCACAAAACATGATTAAACTTGTAACTGTCACTTCTGCCAGCAACAATAGCCGTAACGCGTCTGGGATTAGAGTCGAAGTGAGCTTGAATGACAAATACGAATGCACCCCTCCAAGCTGGTTCAATTCTAGGCTAGAGTTAATCAATTTTAGTGGCTGGTGAGTGGTAGTGTGGCAGTCTCTCAGCAACCAATGACTAGATGTTTACAGCTGGTCAGGGATCTAGCGAACATGGTGATCAGGGCAGCAGTGTAAAACCTTTTCTATAAAGGTAGGTCAGGACAACAAGGGCAACGTGTGGTCTTGCGTTATCATGTTGAAAGGTAATATTATGGGAACAGAGATGGATGGACAACATTTTTCCCAACCAGCAATACGTAATTTAGAGCACCCATTCGATTTTCCACAGAGGTGGCACATCATTTGGTACCCCTCCCATCCCTTCCTATCCCCGTACATTAGTTGCTCTTCCTTGGGTAGTTGGTAATACCTATAAGAATAAATCTAACTCGAGTGATTCTGGAAACGGGTTATTTTTGCTACTAATTATGGTACGTTCTGTGTACTCACGTTATACTATGTGCACTTCTGATCCCACTCTCAATTCGGTAACCCAAGCGACCACTTGTGTTGTCTGGGCCTTAAACAGCCACTGCACGGGAACCTCAGAATAGGGCACAGCCATTGGTCGTTTCACGTCAGAAATGTAACGGCTGCTGTGCAAATTACCTGCTACGTGAACAAGGGATGATCGTGTTGTGTACCCAACAATAGGCTAGGAACGGAGGCGGCAAGATGATGATGAATTCATTCTAGAAACTTCCTTCTCCTCAGAACCTCTATACATGTACACATCGATTGCTATACACAGAACCGGAATTAATCCAAAAGTATGTGATGCCACTCCTTTCTTCGTTATGTCGACAATCCATGCTCATCCAGACGTCGTTGCACTGTCCACGTGGATTCATGTCTGGCTGCAAACGATCACATTTACTGATTCAATATTTGTACCGTTTCTGAATCGTTGTGCATGGCTGAGTGACCTATATGTTTGTTTTCTCAGGTTATAGTCACGTAGGGCCATTGGAGTCCTGCTTTTCCTTGAATATGGCTTTCTGAACTCATCGACTGCATGAACGTGAAGGGATCCCAACCAATGCAAGCAGCAGTATCGCATATGATATACTGCAGTCTTGATTGGCCATGATTCTGCTGTTACCGAATTCTGAAACATACTAGTAGATTTTCTTCATTCTCACGTGAGGGATAACACGATTTTCTCCCAAACAACCTACATTTCTGAATAAGAAATTACCTGCATAACAATTCTTAGTGTACAGAGTTTATGTGCTGTTAACTTCATCCACTTTGTGTGATTGCTCTGAAATGCTAATTATTTGTATATCCTTGTATGTAGACGACTAACGCCAATTTGAGGTTTGGTACATGTCACCTTCTGGGTATTCTAATTTTAATTGCTAGCAGTGTAGTTTTGTACAACAATCTACTGACCCTTCCAAAACACTAAAAAGATAATTGTCTATAGCCAGTTACTTGTAAGAAAGCCCATGTCACACTCGTCGACAAAACTATGGCCCAGTAATAGTGTATCAGTGTGCATACGAACCAATACTCACCCCGACTTAGAGGTCATTCGTGCTATATTATAGTTGACACAACAGTGCATGTTATATTCAAGGTCACTGGCAGCACATCTTAAGGTCACGCACACTATTCCCTCTCTCCTCCCCTCCTCCATCCCTTCCTCCCCAACCTCCAGCCATCATGTTAGTCTCACCCAATGCTAATCATTCAAGGAAGGTCTGTACACTGTAGTGAGCAGACCGCTATGAAACCTTATAAGCAGGGGCCAACCACTGCCTCCAAAAAAGCGAAAGAATGCTGAAAGTAAGTATTTGTTCATCATTTATTAATAATAATATTAATAACGAGGAAGGGAGATCATCAGTTACGAGTGGATTGCCAGGACCCACCTGCTCTCAGGCAGTTTCCTCTGTGGTGAGAGGAGTTGCACTCGGAACGATAGCAACTGGAATGTAAAGGAATGTACTCACATTCAGGAATCAGTATTTATAAACCTATCGTGTGCTAACCCAGTCATTCAGAGCGCTGTGAATAAGTGTCAAGGGTGGCGTGACTAACTGTGTGGATTTTAGGAAACATTTGGTATGCACTTACGGAACTCACTTGGTAACATACTTCAGAGGCGCACTTCCCAAAGAATTTTGATGTGTGTTGTGCCTATGTATGTAATGTAGGTCATACATCATCATTACCTGATTTAGGTAAACGATTATGTGCATGTATAGGGTGAATCACATAAGACCCTTATATCCCGTGAACAGCTACACATATTGAAACGCAATTTTCGGCAAATGTTAGAGCGACGAGGGACACATATTTTTTTATTTGGTTAATGTTTTTAGCTCTGGTATCAACGGAGATGCTGAGGCAAGCACGTTTTTTAAAAAGGAACTGTATACTTTTTACAACTGCATTCGATAGCTCTGGAGAAGACAGCTATAGTGATATAGCGTTTTTTAATTTTGACTTTGAAACCTGTAGTAAAAAAGTTCGAGAAATGTCCTAGAATGTGAGAGCACGGTGGCCGGAAACAGCATTAGGGATGCAGCCACCGCTGACCAGAGCTCTCGTGCTATGCTGTGTCAGAATGACAGCACAACTGCCTGATTACTTGTTTGCACAGCAGGCCGAACATTTCTGCTTCAACATCCGTTACGTGCAGACATGTACACCAATGGGGAGAAGTTGGATGTACTACTTTTATTCGGTGAATGTAAAAGAAGTGTCGTAAAAACAATACAGCGGTGTAAGGCTATCTGTCCGAATCACTAATGTCCGAAGCGCTAGCAGTTGCACGAATTATTAAGACGCTAGTATGGACAGGCTGCTTGAACGTCAAAAAGAAGACAAGGAAGAAGTCTGCAACTGACAGAGAAGACGAAGAAGCTGTTCTGTCTACGATGCTAATGAATCAGCAAAATGGTGCTGAACACATCGCCAAGGAATTTGGAATCAGCCAGATGAGTGTCATTTGAATCCTGCATCGACAGAATTTCCATCCCTACCATCGGTCACTCTATCAGGCACTCGAAGACCTTGATATCGAATGTCGTACAGGATTTTTTCGGTTTGCCCTTTAGCAACGGAGAGACGACCCCAAGTTTTTCCAATGTGTGTTCGTTACCGATGAAGCAACGGTTACCAACCACGTTAATGTAAATGTGCGGAACGTGCACTACTAGACAGCTGAAAATCCACAATGGCTTCGTCAGGTTCAGAATCAATGGCCGTGGAGCGTAAACGTATGGTGCGGAATCACAGGAATTTATATTGTGGCACGTTACGTCATCCCAGGTGATCTAAGTGGACATTCGTACGCACTCTTTCTGACGAACATTCTGCAGGTTCTTCTAGAAGAGGTGCCACTGGATATTCGACAGTGTATGTGGCTGCAAAACGACGGTTGTCCAGCTCACTCGTCCCCGTATTGCAGTACAAATGCTGAATGAGAACTTTCCTGGATGTTGGATAGGACGAAATTCTATTGTCAAATGACCTGCGAGGTCCCCCGATTTGACACCTCTTGATCTCCATTCACAGATGCATGCACTACCATACCATCCACTGTAATTACCTCTGTTCATCGTTCTTTCGAAAGGCGATGCAAATGTTCCTTTCAGTCCATGGTCAACAGGTCGAACACATGTTTAAGTAAAGGATAAAGCTACATTTTTTGAAGACAAAATTGATATTATGTAAGTTGAGGTGGCTACCAAGTCATTGTTAATAAATTGTTTGTTTCATTCATTGCACTGCAATGTCAGATAAGTCGACAGTGTGTATTGAAGGTAGCTGGTAACACTTCATTACTCGTTTACGTTCTGCATGAAACGATGCTTCGTTAATATGAATACTTATTTTGCGGTGTCGGTGGTCACCACATTATTTTTAATGAAATCTTTACTTCAACGATTGTATGTCATGTGATATAATTTAGAGCAGTGTAGGAAGAGACAGTTGTCCGTCAGCATCTATTTTACCTCTAAGAAGCACACAGGCACAGCCACTTACAGAAAAAGATAGGTAAAATCTACCTTCTAACATTTAGATATTCAATACAGTAGTTTCTTTTTGCAGTGTATAAGACCTCTCCATTTTTGTAGAATGAGCAGTTGATTTCTCTGTTTCAGCTCACCTAAACCTGGGAGGATTTACAAATGTGTAACAGTTTTCCTAAGCCCTTTCTGGTACGCCAGATTTTAGCGTATGTCATATTTCCATATACAGCATTCGTAGGTGAAACGGCATCTATGTCGTAAGTTGGTTCAAGGGGAAATAAAGCTTTATTCTCGTAGTCCAGGCTACCTTACGGTATACTACTACGCAGCCTGGTCCGAGACACCTGCTTGACGGTGTTTGCAGTGCAATTGCCGTTTCCGGCCACCGTGCTACCACATGCTAGGACATTTCTCGAATCTTTTACAATAGGTTTCAATGTCAACATGAACAAACGCTTGTATCACTGTAATTGTCTTCTCGAGAGCTATTGAATATAGATATGAAACGTATACGGTTCCACTAAAAGTAAGTACTTACGTCAATATCTTAATATCCCTTGATACCAGCACTAAAATCGTTAATCAGACAAAACCATATGTGCCCCTCGACGCTCTAACATTTACCGAAAACCGCGTTTTGTTATGTGTGACCGTTCACGAAATAAAAGGGGTGATACATATTCAGTGACTCCCCCAGTATACAGGGTGGTCCATTGATCGTGACCAGGCAAAATATCTCACGAAATAAGCGTCAAACGAAAAAAACTATAAAGAACTAAACTTGTCTAGCTTGAAGGGCGAAACTAGATGGCACTATGGTTGGCCCACTAGATGACGCTGCCATAGGTCAAACGGATATCAAGTGCGTTTTTAAAAATAGGAATCCCAATTTTTTATTACATATTCCTGTAGTACGTAAAGAAATATGAATGTTTTTATTGGATCACTTTTTCCGCTTTGTGATAGGTGGCGCTGTAATAGTCACAAACATATGGCTCACAATTTTAGGCGAACAGTTTGTAACAGGTAGGTTTTTTAAATTAAAATACATAACGTAGGTACGTTTGAACATTTTATTTCGGTTGTTCCAATGTGATACATGTACCTTTGTGAACTTATCATTTCTGAGAACGCATGCTGTTACACTGTTACAGCGTGATTACCTGTAAATACCACATTAATGCAATAAATGCTCAAAATGATATCCATCAACCTCAATGCATTTGGCAATACGTGTAACGACATTCCTCTCAACAGCGAGTAGTACGCCTTCCGTAATGTTCGCACATGCATTGACAATGCGCTGACACATGTTGTCAGGCGTTGTCTGTGGATCACGACAGCAAATATACTTCAACTTTCCCCACAGAAAGAAATCCGGGGACGTGCGGGCCATGGTATGGTGCTTCGACGACCAATCCACCTGTCGTGAAATATGCTATTCAATACCGCTTCAACCGCCCGCGAGCTATGTGCCGGACATCCATCATGTTGAAAGTGCATCGCCATTCAGTCATGGAGTGAAACATCTTGTAGTAACATCGGTAGAACATTGCGTAGGAAATCAACATACATTGCACCATTTAGATTGCCATCGATAAAATGGAGGCCAGTTATCCTTCCTCCCATAATGCCGCACCATACATTAACCCGCCAAGGTCGCTGATGTTCCACTTGTCGCAGCCATCGTGGATTTTCCGTTGCCCAATAGTGCATTATATGCCGGTTTACGTTACCGCTGTTGCTGAATGACGCTTCGCCGCTAAACCGTAATCTCTCTTGTGCCCAATGGCAGAACTGTACACGACGTTCAAAGTCGTCGCCATGCAATTCCTGGTGCATAGAAATATGGTACGGGTGCAATCGATGTTGATGTAGCATTCTCAACAGCGACGTTTTTGAGATTCCCGATTCTCGCGCAGTTTGTCTGCTACTGATGTGCGGATTAGCCGAGACAGCAGCTAAAACACCTACTTGGGCATCATCATTTGGTGCAGGTCGTGGTTGACGTTTCACATGTGGCTGAACACTTTCTGATTCCTTAAATAACGTAACTATCCGGCGAACTGTCCGGACACTTGGATGATGTCGTCCAGGATACCGAGCAGCTTACATATCACACGCCCCGTTGGGCATTTTGATCACAATAGCCATACATCAAAACGATATCGACCTTTTTCCGCAATTGGTAAACGGTCCATTTTAACATGGGTAATGTATCACGAAGCAAATACCGTCCGCGCTGGCGGAATATTACGTCATACCACGTACTTATACGTTTGTGACTATTACAGCGCCATCTATCACAAAGCGAAAAAAGTGGTCCAACTAAAACATTCATATTTCTTTACGTACTACACGAATATGTAATAAAAAATGGGGGTTCCTATTTTTTTTAAAAAATGCAGTTGATATCCGTTTGACCTATGGTAGTGCCATCTAGCGGGCCAACCAAAGCGCCATCTGGTTTCCCCCTTCAAGCTAGACGAGTTTCGTTCTTTGTAGTTTTTTCGTTTGACACTTATTTCGTGAGATATTTGACCTGGTCAGTATCAATGGACCACCCTGTATATACAGAGCTATTCATTACAGAAGGTACAGATTTCAAACATCTATTGCTTCCAAAGTACAAAAGATAGAAACACAATTCCGACGTTACAGGAAAGAGAAAAGTTTTAATTTTTACGCACTCAGTGTGAGCACCACGAGTTAAACGACAACTATCAAAACAGCGGCTCATTTCCTGCGCAGACAGTCAAGAGTGATGGTATAATGGGGAAAACCGTCAACTGTGTAATGGAGTGACGACAATGAAAGTTTGTGCCAGACCGGGACTTGATCCCGGGATTTCCGCTTATCGCGAGCGGTCGCCTTACCATTTGACTGTCGGAGCGCGACTCACGGCCAGAGACAAGCTACTGTATGTCACCAACCAAGTGTCTACATCCTGCAATTATAAATCCATTAAGTATATTCCCATTAAGGGGAGACATTTTACTTGAAAGTCGCTTGCCCGGTGTGGCGGATAAATACGATATTGTCCGAAGGAACATTGCATCGCAATTCGGAATAAAACAGACACTGCAATACCGTATCTTCTCTTTGAAGCCAGCCTTTGCCGTGGTCACAGCCCCTATTGTTCCTTTTGCAGCCCTTCTCTTCTACCGCACGAGCCATCCACCACCAATTACTTCTGAAATGAACCTTAACAGTCTACTATTGGTGCCTTCAGAAACAGCACGTAACATCACAGCAGCAGAGCAGCACCAACCCAGAAGTGGTACGCAAGCATATATTAGGTTACTTGTAATGACGAAACAGCTCCACCAAATTTTACTTCCGCTTGTTCATTTCCAGTCTGCCTTAGTGGCAGGAAAGCTAAATGTCACCTCTTAAGTCTACCTAATAGTACCTCGAATGCACTTCATTGTCTATACTCTTATCATATGCCATGGATCACTATTGTAGTGAGTTCATCATGAAAAATCTTCACCAGAACCGTTATCCATGTAACACTGTCCCAAAGAAACTTCCTGGTAGATTAAAACTGTGTGCCGGACTGAGAGCCGAACTCGGGACCTTTACCTTTCACGGGCAAGTGCTCTACCAATATTCTTTCTTCCAAGTGTGCTAGTTCTGCAAGGTTCGCAAGAGAGCTTCTGTGAAGTTTGGAAGGTAGGAGACGAGGTACTGGCGGAATTAAAGTTGTGAGGACGGGTCGTGAGTCGTGCTTGGGTAGCTCAGTTGGCAGTTTGCTTTCGGCTGCGGTGGGGCGAGGACGTCCGCTGCGCCTCGCCGTGCGCGACCGTGAGCGCTTGCTTGTGTTTACCTTCTCGCGGCGCGAGTTGTATTTGTTCCAAGTTCAGTCCGATTATGGCACACACATGGCGCCACGATACGATCAAAATTACTTTCCAACCAGATCTACGTTTAGATCCGGCGACTGTCGTCGGAATACATTTTTCTATAACGGCGAGCGTGGTTTATGTTAAAATGACCAGTGCAGAGGTCTGCGCGACAGTGGTTTCTAAATACTCGAACTCTCTCCAATTCAAACATTCTGACGGGCATATCGGTGCAGTGACGGTGGATCATGCAGGCATGGGCGTAAGGACTGTAAGAGTTTTTGAGCTCCCCTTCGAGGTCCCAGAGGAAGTTGTCAAGGACGCCTTCCGACCATACGGCAATGTTATCAGCCACGTTGCAGAAAAGTGGCAAACTTTCTCGACGTATAAGGTCTACAATGGTGTGCGCCAAATTAAACTTGAGCTCAAGAAACATGTGCCGTCCTATTTGAACATCGGTGGCTGTCGTGCAATCATCATGTACGACGGTCAACCGCGTACCTGTTCCGGATGTGGGCAGGAAGGCCATGTTCGATCGAGCTGCTTACAACGTAGAATTACGCAGATACCAGTGGGAGACTCCGTTTCCCCGACGGGGACGACAATCCTGCCCCTCACGTACGCTCAGACGACGATGCGCACCATAGTTGAGAACGAAACGGGCGATCAGACACATCCATCGACGCCAGAAGTACCACGGGAGGAAGAGGAAGGACCCTCGGTGCCAACCCATATGTCGCCCCCTCCACAGCAACAACAGCAGTAACAGTCCCACGGACTCCAGACGCAACATAACATTCAGAACGCGATGGACGTGGACGCGAACATTGTCCCGACCGCGGCTTTCCTAGCGGAAGGTGATACGACGCTGGATTGCCTCCCACATTCGGATACGGATGTCCACGTTCGAAAGCAACGTTCGCCCCGACGACGCAAGCGACGTCGGCGGACCCCTTCTGACGATTGCCTCCTACACACGGCCGGTCAAGAAGGTGACATCTCATCAGACAGCATGGATGCTGCGCCTGCTGAGGATCTAAGTAGTGTAGACGGTTCACTTGCCCATACTACGAGTGCCCAGTTACTTCTTGCACCACAAACGTGGCAGGTCGCGTCGATGGATGGCGATCCGTCTACCTCTACCAAAGACGACGTACGTGAGAGAGATTTAGGTGCCGATCAGCCACACATCATCGTGTTGCACCCACTGTGGTCGGACGATGTTGAGGAACTTCCTGAAGAGGGCACGGGTGACAGGGGAGGGGGCGGCATTGGGGATGCCACTACTAGCGTGAACGACTCATAATTTGTAACGGGTTTGGTGGGTCCGGCATCTCTTGCGGTTAGCTTTTATTGCCATGGCGTCTGCCCTAGGTGAAGAGGCTAGGCAGCACACCTTTCGCCTTGCCACAATCAATATCAACGCGATAAGGGCACCACACAAACTGACAATGCTACAACGCATCCTTGATGCGGCGGATATCGACGTGGCCCTCTTACAGGAAGTCTGTGTCGCTAGTTTCCCTGTCTTCTACGGATATACCGCCCACATCTCCCACGCCTCTTCTACCGATTGTGGTGTGGCTGTTCTGTTACGGGACGGTTTGGCGGCTACGGTCGTACTGTACTTACCGAGTGCAAGAGCCATGGCAGTAACTGTCAACGGTGTACGACTCATCAATGTATATGCCCCTTCAGGATCAGGGAGACGGAGAGATCGGGCCCGCTTTTTTTCGGAAGATATTACGCGTCTATTTATGGGCCACATAGACGATATGGTGATCGGAGGAGATTTTAACTGTACATTATCTCCATCTGATCAGCAGCCACATCACGTCCCGTGTGCGGAATTGGAAATGCTAGTGCGTGACCTCCACCTGATTGACACGTGGCGCCACATCCATGGCCCAGCTCCTGGTTACACCCATTATACAAGCCATTCATCAAGTCGGTTGGACAGGATTTACGTCACAAGCACCCTTTCGACGGCGCCGAGAGGAGCAGAGCTCTGGCCCACTGCATTCACCGACCACACAGCCTATATTTGCACCATTGCCCTCAAACCTGCACGTGTGTGGCGCAGTAGGCCCCCCTGGAAACTGAACGTCGCCCATCTGGACGAGCCGGCATGTAAAGGTGCTGTCGAAGAGCCGTGGACCGCGTCCTTACGGCGTCGTGGTCGGTACCGATCGACCCTCAGTTGGTGGATTGAATGTGCGAAGCCTGCTCTTAGACGCACCTTCATGGCTTACGGCCGGGAAGCAGCGGCATGGAGGAGGAGCACGGAAAACTTTTATTACACCGTCCTACGGGAATGTCTTGCTATGGAGCCCTCACCTGACAGGCAGATCACAGTCAATCGCGCGAAAGCGCAGCTCGTCTCCTTAGCACGCCATCATTTACAAGGCGCTGTTATACGGTCGCGTGCTCCAGACATGATACAATCAGAAAGGCCATCTATGCACCACGTGCTCATAGAACGCAGGAGGCGCCGCAGGGCACTGGTAACCGACATGATAACCGACGACGGTCGACATGTGGTAGAACAAGCAGATATAGCAGAAGCCTTATATGGGCATTACGCTCAACTTTATTCAGCAGTGCTCCCTGATATGGCGACGGTAGACACCGTTTCAGCACATGTCCACGGTACAGTTCCACCAGACATGGTACCGAATTTACTGGGAGAAGTGACAGAAGAGGAAGTGCTCGACGCCATTGGTAAAGGTGCTCCCCATAAATCACCAGGAATCGATGGGTTACCATTAGAGTTCTATCGAGCCTTTACACAACTGTTGCTACCGTGTTTGATTGAAATTTGCCAGGAATTGATGTCCCCGGATATAACATTGCCTGCACCATTCTTGGAAGGTCTGATTGTCCCCATCCATAAGCCGAAGGGACGGAATCATGTCCGCGACTATCGTCCCTTAACGTTATTGAACAGCGACTTCAAGATCTTTTCGAGGCTGCTATCAGAACGTATTCGCGGCACACTATTGCACGTCTTGTCCGGCGATCAGACGTCCTTGGGGGGGACCCAACAACATCAGAACTGCGTTATGTCGTTACAGAGATCTCATCTCCCTTGCACGGGTGAGACGTTTGCCGGCAGCCCTCGCGTCTATCGACTTTAGCCAGGCTTTTGATCGTGTGGGCCACACTTTCCTCACGGCCGTTCTACGGCGCATGGAATACCCCGACCCCTTTATCACAGTGTTGACACGCCTACTACATGGTGCAACTTCTCGAGTTCTTGTCAATGGAAGACTGACGGCACCCATGCCGATCCGCCGATCAGTACGACAGGGATGTCCATTATCAACATTGTTATTTGCATTGGCCTTAGAAACCTTGTTGTGTGGTCTCCGAGACAGGCTCACTGGGATACGGTTCGGCGGCTCCATCTATCGCTGCACCGCATATGCGGATGATTTGATGATCGTCATACGAGGAGCTGACGATATGGCCGCGGCTTTGGACTGGATTGCAACCTACGGTACAGCTTCTGGTAGCCAAATCAACGTTGACAAGTCCGTCGCCTTGAGCATCGGGATTGGGCTACCGCAGGAACACATTGCCCTCTTACGCTTCAGTGATACTGTACGCTGCTTGGGCTTAGATTTCATGAACGACATGCGACGCGCGACGACGCTCAATTATCGACGCCTTCTTAACCAAATTAGGGCCGGAATTGCAAATCAGCGCTTGCGATCCCTCAACATCGTTCAGCGGGCGTATTATGCCAATGTATACCTTGCGTCCCGCATACCACATGTCGCCCAAACGCTACCCATTCCGAAGCCCTTGGCTCGTAGCATTATGGCAGCGCTGGGATACTTCGTCACCACTGGTATGTTACTGAAGATCAGATACGTATCTCTTACCCTCCCCAAGGAAAAAGGTGGTCTCGGCCTAGTTAACGTCCATGATAGGGCCATTGCCCTCTATGTTAGCTCACATTTAAGTCTGCTGCGCCGTTGTCCTACGAGCCTCACGAGTCTGCTTCTGACGGCGCTACGTCCTGCTTCACTAAGAGCGCCGGTGCCACTACAGGACATCCCAGCGCCCCTCTTTTATATAGGACGTTTCTATTTAGAGCAAAGTTATTACAGTGTCGTGCTCACGACACCACAAATGGCCACAACTCGACGCCTATATCATGACATGCTGCAACGCCGCCCCCTAAATGTGGTCGAACTAAAATATCCTGACGTACGGTGGCGCGTGGTGTGGAAGACTGTACACGATGCCATGCTTGATTCCGATGTTGTTTCTCAATGGTACGTCGTCGTTAATGGGAAGCTCGTGACGCAAGAACGTCTCTACAATATCCACATGACAGAATCTCCCAATTGTGTGGGTTGTAATACAGTAGATTCTGACGAGCACCGCCTCAGCTGTGGAGAGGCGGAACCGGTTTGGCACCTAGTGCGGCAGATGCTGGCTTATCTCTTGCGAGTTAGGCCGGAGCATATATCTGCACGCACGTTATTGTTTTCGGATGAGACATTTTACCCCAAGACTCGAACCAACTCTGTCACCTGGATACGTGGACATGCCGTCCATTACCTCTGTTGTGACGGACACAAGGATTTCCTTGACTTCTAGCTCTATTTGCAAGAAAGACATCATGCTATTTCCGGGCATACCAGATATCGACAGTGCTTCGCAAACTACCTATGGAGTGCCTTTCACAGCCCGCCGTGTAGCTGGAATGTTCCAGGCAGTGGCAGATGAGGTCAGAACGAACTGCAAACGACCATATATTGAACAATCTTATCAGTGGGCGCAGTCGCTGGGAAGCCTCACTACGACGTGGTAGCTTTCTTTTCATGCTATTTATGTCTCATATCTTCGATGGCGTCTTCATTCTGTTTTAGTTTTCCAGGCTTGGTTAACTGTGACTGTTCGCACATTGAAAAAAAAAAAAAAAAAAAAAAAAACGTGGGCAGGAGACCTGCTTTCAAATCCAAATAAATACACAAGAACAAAATAAGAACAAAATGAACAACAAATAAAATTTAATAAAGTATTATACCCTTTCCTTTCTTCTTTTATTTTATTTTTTTATACAAAGTTCAGAGGCATATTTCATTTTTGTTCGTTGGCGGAACCTGAAGTGGCGGCGAACGGCCGTCCTAGTTAGCTTCAGGATGAAAGTGGCGGTGGCACTAGCTTTGTTTTTGTTTTTAGGCTAGATAGGTTTTTGGGGGTAGTATGGGTGATAGGGGCCAACGCCTGAAGTGGAAGAGGTAATTTTCTAAAAAAAAAAATAAAAAAAATAAAAAAAAGAAAAAAAAGGAAAAAAAGGGTAGCGTCTTATAATTAAAAAAATTAAAAAAAGTGGCCGTGCGGTTAAAGGCGAAAAAAAAATAAAAATAAAAAAAAGGTCCTTGGTTTAAGTCTTCCCTGGAGCGAAAAGTTTAATTAATTTTCTTTTTATTTTCAGACAATTCATTTGTTGCAGTTTATGTGACAAACTCTTATGTTTTCATCACTTTTTGGGGAGTGATTATCACATCCACAAGATAACCTAAATCGGGCAAGGTAATTTAAAAAAAAAAAAAAAAAAAAAAAAAAAAGGTTAGTAGAGCACTTGCCTGCGAAAGGCAAAGGTCCCGAGTTCGAGTCTCGATCCGGCACACAGCTTTAATCCGTCAGGAAGTTTCATATCAGCGCACATTCCGCTGTAGAGTGAAAATTTCATTCTACTGCCCCAAAGAGTGAATCCCCTTCATGAGCAGCTAATACGCCGTTTAATTTGCACAACAGTTCTTTTACAGATTTATCAAATGCACCACAAAACAGTTGGCTGTCAATAGATACTCTATTCCTCTTGTCAGAAGTCCTGAAGCATTTGCGACTACATAAAGTGGGATATTTCGGAATTCAGAGCCACAAATAGGCTCGTATTGCCTAACTAAATGCAAATGCAAATGTCAATAAGTGCTCTTCTCCTCTTCTCTTACATGTCTCTCAAACATTTTCAGCTAACCAGAGTGAGATCTGTTACAATTTTTAGCTACAAATAGTCTTGTGTGCTAACTAACTGCAGACACCACTGGTACGTCCTAGCCTGCACGTATGTCATTCGAACATTGCACCGGGCCGCAGCCGGGTCGCGCCGACCCAGTGTTTTGTGGCCAAAGACCGCTGCCGCGTCGCTGCTGACCCTTGGGGGGCTCGCCATGTGGTCGACACTTGTATACCACGCCGTCCTGTCATCTGCTCCACTCCATTCATTAACATGCAGGAGGGGTGGGGTTAGGCGACACAGCTTGCTGTCCCACTCAGCCGTGTTGTGAGCTGTCTGTGAGGAAGGGGAGGTTCTGCACAGCTCAGGCAGTACTTCCATTAGCTGCCACTTCGCTGCTGCTACAGACTGCTGCCTACCCGTACTGCATCCCGAGCGGAGCATCTTACAAGACACTGACAGGTGGACTTCAGAACACGAGCTTAATCACTGAATCAGTCACTACACGTCATTCGTGAGCTCTTGTACATCCAGAACATCAAACGCCTTAGTTACATATTGCTGCTGTCTTCCACTATTTTTTAGTGGCCTTATAAATAATATGCTTCTCTACAATCGGCCGGCCGGAGTGGCCGTGCGGTTCTAGGCGCTACAGTCTGGAGCCGCGAGGCCGCTACGTCGCAGGTTCGAATCCTGCATCGGGCATGGATGTGTGTGATGTCCCTAGGTTAGTTAGGTTTAAGTAGTTCTAAGTTCTAGGGGACTGATGACCTCAGAAATTGAGTCCCATAGTGCTCAGAGCCATTTGAACCATCTGAACCATCTCTACGATCCCAAGAGAATTTATACAAACGCTATGAAAATTACTTCCAGTTAAATGTCCTTACGTAGAAATAGAGAAATAAAATATGCAAGTCTTAAGACTACAGGCATACAAGTAAGTGGAAGTTTACAAAGTAAGACTGTGCGGCTAGTCCCGGCGGAGGTTCGAGTCCTCCCTCGGGCATGTGTGTGTGTGTGTGTGTGTGTGTGTGTGTGTGTGTGTGTGTGTGTGTGTGTCCTTATGATAATTTAGGTTAAATAGTGTGTAAGCTTAGGGACTGATGACCTTAGCAGTTAAGTCCCATAAGATTTCACAAACTGTTTTTACAAAGTAACAACTCAAAAGTTGTCCTTGGGTACCTCATGAGAGTGCTTTTCGGGGAATTGTGGCGCCAAAAAAGAACTTATTTGTATAACTCGTAGGAATATGTTTCACAAACATGGCACCAACTTTTGTGATTATAGCACTTACATCATAGGAGGCTCATGCAAGATATCATGAGTAAGTAATGTATATTATCAGTGAGACCACGGACAAGCACACCTCTAGCCTGTCTTCCACTCACGCCACAGCACTGTCATGCACAGTTCGATTGGTGTCGTCAGAGGATCACTTAGAAGATGGAATGGCACGCCATGGTCTTCAGCGATGAAAGCAGATTCTACCTGCATGCAAGTGATGGTCGTTTCGTACGACATAGACCTGTTGAGCGCTGCCTCATAGAGTGCATTCGTCCGACACACTGGCCCAACCGAATACATTATGGTCTATGGTGCGATAAGCTACAACTCTCATATATATTTGGTGTTTCTGAAGGGGACGGTAATCAGCGCTCGGTGTGTGCAGATTGTTGTTAGACTGATGCTTTTGCCGTTCTTGCCATGGGAAGGTGATGTGTTGTTCCAGTAGGATAATGCTCGCCCACGCACTGCCCATGAAACTCAACGTGCTCTGCAAGACATGCAGCAACTTCATTGGCCAGCAAGATCTCTGGACTTGTCTCCAGTCGACCATGTGTGGGATATGATGGGACGAGAAGTGTCTCGTTCGACTCGTCAACCAACAACTCTTACAAAACTACGTGAACATATGGAGCATAACGTGGCATAACGTATCCCAGAACATTATTCGCCATTTGAACGCTCGACTGGATGCCAGAGTCAAAGCCTGCATTGCAGCCCATAGAGACTACACCACGTACTACACTGAAGAAAGTGGTATAGTCGTGCGTATTCAAATACAGATATATACCGGGTAATCAAAAAGTCAGTATAAATTGGAAAACTAAATAAAACACGGAATAATGTAGATAGAGAGGTACAAATTGACACACATGCTTGGAACGACATGGGGTTTCATTAGAACCAAAAAAATACAAAAGTTCAAAAAATGTCCGACAGATGGCGCTTCATATGATCAGAATTGCAATAATTAGCATAACGAAGTAAGACAAAGCAAAGATGATGTTCTTTACAGGAAATGCTCAATATGTCCACCACCATTCCTCAAGAATAGCTGTAGTCGAGGAATAATGTTGTGAACAGCACTGTTAAGCATGTCCGGAGTTATGGTGAGGCATTGGCGTCGGATGTTGTCTTTCAGTATCCCTAGAGATGTCGGTCGATCACGATACACTTGCGACTTCAGGTAACCCCAAAGCCAATAATCGCACGGACTGAGGTCTGGGGACATGGGAGGTCAAGCATGACGAAAGTGGCGGCTGAGCCCGAATTCTGCAGTTGTGGGCGTTGACAGACCCTCGGAGCGTGAAATGAGCTTTTCGGTCCACAACACGTTACTCAACCAATCGTCATCTTCCGCCATGTTTTGAAACGTCCACACCCCAAATGCCCTCCGCTTCACTAAATCGCCAGGTAACAGTTCATGATGCCGATGGATTTTGTACGGATAGCATCGGAGGATGCCAACCAAACAATAGTGAATGGAATGCCGGTGCGACGTGCGACTGCACGATCGCTGACTTCCCCGTGCATAGACGAACCCGCTACAGTCTCCATTTCTTCCTGAACTGTCTCAGTAGCATGACGCCTTGTGCTCGGTCGGCCACTACGGGGTGTATCGTCTAAACAACCCGTGGCTTCGTACTTCGAAATCATTCTCGACACAGCTGCATTTGTCAACGGACCTTTACCCGTTCGAATCCCTTTCCTATGGCGATAGGATCGTAACGCTGAACTAGCACATTCCCCAATCTGATAATACAGCTTCACTAAAAGCGCCTTTTCAAGCAACGTCAACATGCTATGACTACTGGCGCATCTGATTCTCTCTCTCATTACAACTCCTTTTATACACGACTGTCATGTGCAGTCACTGACGTTTTGCTGTCCAGCGCCATCTATCGGACATTTTGTGAACTTTGTTTTTTTTCGTTCTAATAAAACCTCATGTCATTCCAAGCATGTGTGTCAATTTTTACCTCTCTATCTACATTATTCCGTGGTTTATTAAGTTTTCAAATTTATAATAACTTTTTGATCAACCGGTATAAGCAGGCAGAATACGACACTGCGGTCGGCAACGCCTATATAAGAGGACAACAAGTGTCGCGCGCAGTTCTTAGATCCGTTACTGCTGCTAGAATGTCAGGTTATCAAGATTTAAGTGAGTTTGAACGTGGTGTTACAATCGGTGCACGAGCGATGGGACACAGCATCTCCGAGGTAGAAATGAAGTGCGGATTTTCACGTACGACCATTTCACTGGTGTACCATGAATGTCAGGAATCCGGTAAAACATCAAATCTCCAACATTACTGGGGCCCGGAAAAGATCCTGCAAGAACGGGACCATCAACGACTGAAGAGAATCGTTCAAAGTTACAGAAGCGCTACCATTCGGCAGATTGCTGCAGATTTCAGTGCTGGATCATCAACAAGTGTCAGTGTGTGAACCATTCGACGAAATACAATCGATGTAGGTTTCGGAGCCGAAGGCCCACTAGTGTACCCTTGATTACTACTCGCCTGGGCCCGCCAACACTGACATTGGACTGTTGATGACAGGAAACATGTTGCCTGGCCGGACGAGTCTGGTTTCAAATCATATCGAGCGGATGGTCGTGTACGAGTATGAGGACAACCTCACGAATCCATGGACCTTGCATGTCAGCAGGGGACTGTTCAAGCTGGTGAAGGCTCTTTAATGGTGCGGGGCGTGTGCAGTTGGAGTGACATGGGGCCCCTGATACATCTAGATAGGACTCAGTCAGGCGACACACACGTCTGATTGCCTGCATCCATTCATATCCATTGTGCATTCCGACGGAGTTGGACAATTCCAGCAGGACAATGCGACACCCCACACGTCCAGAATTGCTGCAGAGTTTTAACACTTCGCCGGCCGGTGTGGCCGAGCGGTTCTAGGCGCTTCAGTCTGGAACCGCTCGACCGCTACGGTCGCAGGTTCGAATCCTGCCTCGGGCATGGATGTGTGTGATGTCCTTAGGTTAGTTAGGTTTAACTAGTTCTAAGTTCTAGGGGACTGATGACCTAAGATGTTAAGTCCCATAGTGCTCAGAGCCATTTGAACCATTTTTTTTAACACTTCTGCTGGTCACCAAACTTCCCAGACATGAACATTATTGAGCATATCTGGGATGCATTGCAACGTGCCGTTCAGAAGAGGTCTCCGCCCCTCGTTCTCTTACGGATTTATGGACAGCCCTGCAGGACGCATGGTGTGAATTCTCTCCAGCACTACTTCAGACAATAGTCGAGTGCATGCCATGTCGTGCTGCAGCACTTCTATGTGTTCGCGGGGACCCTGCACGATATTAGGCAGGTGTACCAGTTTCTTTGGCTCTTCAGTGTATTAGCACTCACACTGGTGACAGACAGCTCAGAGCAAAACAGCAGAGCGAAATCTGCAACTGTAGGCTTACATATTAAATTTGAATAATCAAATAGCTTCCCTCCAGGTACAGAAGCATATGCTTCAGTACCGTATGATCGCCTTATAAACAATCATTTCCTTGCAGGGATCATACAACATGTAGTAAAAAGTAGGGGCATTGCACTACAATGAACGTATTTCACAATGATGTCTCAGATTTGAAATATCGTTGTGGGTAAATAGGGGTTTTACGACGAGGGTGGACAAATTGTGTTTAACGATATTACTTTCACTGCATTCTCCAACGCTGGACAAGTATTATCGAATTGTTCTGCAGTTGTTACTTTGCGCGAACTGTTTAGTACAGTACACTATTTTAAGACTCGCCGAACCATTGCATGGCTGACTCACTATCATCATGGAAAACGCTGGAATGATAAGGAAGCGTGCTATGAAAGTATGGTGACATCGCTCCGAAACTATGATCATAGAGACAGCGTTGTTTACGTCAAAGGCAATGAAAACGTGCTGTGGCTGCATGATGTTCAAAATGGTTCAAATGGCTCTGAGCACTATGGGACTCAACTGCTGTGGTCATAAGTCCCCTAGAACTTAGAACTACTTAAACCTAACTAACCTAAGGACATCACACACATCCATGCCCGAGGCAGGATTCGAACCTGCGACCGTAGCGGTCGTGCGGTTCCAGACTGTAGCGCCTTTAACCGCTCGGCCACTCCGGCCGGCGCTGCATGATGTCTTCAGCAGGTCAGCATTAACTGAATCTTGAGGAGTATGAACTTTCTTCTTCTTTTACATGTCCGACTGCTGAAGATGGTAAGAGCGACTACACAGAAGACAGGCTCCAGGTACATCCTATCACCAGCTGGCGGGAATGACACAAGCTGAAATGTCTTGCTTACATAGTAAAACTTCGAAGTTCTTCGTATATCTTCATTAATTTAACAATATTCAGTTGTATATTGAATTAATGTTTTTTGCACAGTGATATGAAAGCATTTAAGCCCTTATGACCTTTAGGCTGCTCCAAATATTTTCTATGTTAAAAGTGCTCTTTAATAACTCAGATTTAATTAAGAAAATTCAGAGTTTTACGCCAAAACTCTTGTAATCACCCTATGTATTGACAGTGAAACATGGTTTACTCTCTAGGTACCCGTACTTATACCTAATCCTATTGCACCATATAGTCCATACCTCACCACTACCTTCGTTGGAACCAGCTTAGTCCTCGCTGCCATAGTATTTTACAGCCCTCTTAGGACTAACATCAACAATTGATGCTTACTTCCTCCTATGCTGTACACTACGCATGAGATATTCAATCCCATGTTGCGCTGTAACAGCCCCTAACTGTCCATCACAACACATTTAACAAGCACTTTAATGACTCGACGGTTATTCTCTTATAGCACACGCCACTAAGATATTATCTTTCTTCAAAACTTCTTTCACTTCGTCATACAATCTGTCTGTGCTGGGTGCTATAGACCTGTTACGCTTTATCGTTGGTGGCCATTATTATGAAGTTCCCAACTACGTCTTTTTCCTCACTGACCGGGGTTCTGGTTTATGCTTTCGTCTCCTGTCATCTTGTTACCATAGCTCCAAACTTCCCATGATTCAAGGCATCATCAATTTCATTATAGTTGCATGTAACAGATAAACATATTTTAGGCACCACGTGCTAATAAGCATTGACATTTTCCATGCTGTTTGTATATTATTAATTATGTCTTTTCTCCGCCCAAATGGCGCACGAATGTTTTTCAACTTCTCAAATAATTAACTGATGAATTTCCTTCCTTTACGCGTTGAACCGTATTCTTCAGTTAAACTATTTCATAATAAAGCAGAACCCATTGTAAAACAATCTACAATAAGTAGAATATATGTTTACAAACACTCCTTAGTATTACTACTATCTATGAACTTCTGTGAGCCTATAGTTCAGCTCCGAATTCGCCTTTTTAATTTCGGCATTAAGGTTGGCGCTCTGCTCTTTCAGCTCGGAATTCGCCTTTTTAATTTCGGCATTAATGTTCTCTTTCAGCTCCGAATTCGCCTTTTTAATTCTGGCATTATGGTTGGCGCTCTGCTCTAGGTTCACCGTTTGCATCTGTTGCAACAGGTCCGTAATGTTTTTGAGAGTAGCCGCATTTTGATCCTCGTCCTTTTGTGATGCGACTCTTCTCCTCTGTTCTGAGGAACCCTTCGATATCTAGACAAGTACCGTCTCCGCGCCCCCGTCGGATCACTTGTGAATGAATCGTTTGATAATCGTCGGACACCGTTTTGTTCCAACACACTCTGGCTTCTTAGGCTGGATCTTCCATACTTATCGATTAATCCTGTACTCCCTGCGTCCCCCGAGCCCTCAGTATCACTGCCTGAATCAACGTCCTTGCTATTCAGCGGACTAAACCAGTCGTGAGACGCTGTTTCAGGAAGTTGCAACTTGCGTTCGTCGCGCTCATCGGTAGAGCTTTCTCTACTGTCACCCATGTTCTCCCGAGTAACAGCCTGATTATATTCTGCCGTTGTGTTGGCTTTTCCCCTCGTTATCATTTGCACTTTTATGTTACACGAAAACTCAAAACCCAGGTACCCCTTACACTCAATAATTATATAACACAAAACATATATCAGGACACAAATTGATACACTGGATGTGAGCAATGACCCAACAAACAGTTCATAAAAAATTCCCCCAAAAAGGCTAGTACCAATGATTGTGTTCTGTGTGCTCAGCATCGGCTGATTACGGCGCTGCACATCATAAGTGCTCCAACAACTCGCAAATACAATGCAGAGGCACCTATAAATGTCAATTTGAAAGGACAGCACATGAAGAAGACAATGTAACTTATTGTAACTAATGCTACCCATTTTTCAATTAAAAATGGCTAAGCAATGGATCACGTGGAAAAATTTCCTTTTTTAAGACTACTTCCTAGCAAATCCCGAAGTATCGTATCCTGGCAGGGTCACCATATGTAACACCCCTCCCGTCACTTAGCTGGTTTTGGCGTGTGTTCACCCCAACTAACTGACTAACAGATCAACAGAGAGTGCAAAACTGCCCCAATATCAGATAACGCAAAAAAGTAATATGGCCCCGTGACTCCTGATTGAACTGCAGTGGCAGTGTTGACATTAATTTATTCAGAATTAATCGCTTTTAATTAAAAAGGGGTGCACATTGATGTTATATTCAGCTATTGAACACCAGATGCAAATGTTCAACATAAAATTAATTAAGAAAGTGACTTGGCATTTCAACTACTTGATTGAAAACAGATGCAGTCGATTAGCACAAATTTATTTTTAACTCAAGACCTTCAATCATGACATTACAAGACTCTCCTATCAGGCAGTGGTAATAAATTGCGTTTGCGTGGAGTAAAGCGCGAAACTCAAAAGTAATTCCTATCGAGTGACCCATGCGTAATGTGAAGTGCAAGAAGAATTCTACAATACACGGCCCATGAAACCCTCGTGGAAACTTTGCCGACGTGATCCAACAAATTAATCAGTGGCCGGAGCAGGCGCAATATCACCGAATACGGCGTGGCGGAGCGGCGTCGTTGTGTGGACGTCGGCCGACCTCGTGGTGCTGCAAGGCTGCACTCATCTATTCACTCCTAGCTATCTTGCTCAGTACATAGCTGAACCAAAACTTCCTATCTCCAAGCTCAATCATTCCATTTGCTAAGTCCTAAACTGCAGAGATGCTCACTCTTTCTCAGGCAAGCTGAGTAAAGAACGCCACGTCTGCACCCTAGGCAAGCTGGGAACGAAAGGCCTCTACGGAGACTTCTCCCAGTCCGCTCTTCGCCTCGGTTTCCCCTCCAGCAAAATCACTTACGCCAATTGCAGCGCAAGTCGCGTTAATTATGCGTTGCTTCCCAGCGCCGAGCAGTGCCTGCTCTGGGAAGTGAACAAATTCCCACAAAATTTCCCTTCCTCTCAACTTCTGTTATTTAGCTCCTCCCAGGCCACCCATCAAGGTTAGTGTCTGCACAACACCAAGTTTTCCGGAATTCTGGCTCCCAGGAGAGTACTCCAAATTCCTTGGTCCTACGTTCCCACCGGAGGCCGGCATATTTCATTCTGTCGCTCTGCACCTGATTTGTTTCAGACTCTGTGGACTGCGAATTCAGCGTGAAGTTGCTATAGTCATGAACACGCATATTTTGACCTCTGTTGACTGCTCCACCGTAGCTTTGCGCGGCTTTCTCGCATGTTTCACAGAAAACGTGATGACGGACATTTATCAACAGGCGTACAAGTTCTCCGTCTGTTTCCCAGTACACCAGCATAGAGTCAGGGTCAACCACCCACTCACTGTCACTCATCTTAAGGCGGCTGGAGGCCATGCCCCGTTACCGCTTTCTCAGAGCGTGAGCCGCCCTAAGCTGCCTATTGTCGCTTCCCTTAGCCGCTTCCCCGGCGGCCACAGTCAATTCTGAGTACTTCCCTGGGGTAAACTAGCCTCCAGTAAATCGACGCGTTTCCACAAAGTTTTCATATCGTGTGAATTACTTTAAAACCATCACCCGACATTAATTATCACAATACGTCCATACTATACCCTCTACAAGATGCATTGTGCCTTGCCAGTCATTTTTGTTCAGCCCTACTGTTTGCTCAACGTGAGTTAGGTGATCTTTGATGACATCATGTAAGGGGCATAGTTCTTGCCATCTTACACCATTTACTGACTGGGGTTCAGGATGCGACTCTTTTACTGAATTTTGGTTAGGTATCCTGGTTATCACATAATGTTCTGTAAAGTTCTCGTCATTCATATTTACCTTCTTGTTAATATTGAATGATTTCTCATCATTTTTCATTAAACGTGTACTATTCTAAAACACTTTATGCTATATCACAAGTCAATGCTTTGACCGTCCTATTACAGCTTCATAAATTACATCTCTCATGTCAGTAAGATTGTATACTTTCCCGATACCCTTCATTACTTTTTAATTGCTTGAAAACACTTTCTGCTACTTCAAGATTGAATTCTTTAACCCACCAAATACAACTGCATTAATCATTTGAAACTACCTTTACTTTAACTTTTATTCCATTGTTTCACAGACTTGTTTCAATAAAGATCCGAATATTCTTTTCTCTTTCTGAGTTCATTTCATCTTTAATGGATTCGTATTGAAAACATTCACTCATCATCATCATGCAGCATCAATTTAGCGCTTCTCTGCAAGGACTATTAGTATTTTCCTCCATATCATTTACATTAACTCTCATACTGCCCTTCTCACAAGTCATTGTATCAGCAGACACTTTCCTACAGTAAAACTGATACATCGATCTAATACCATCATGTCAATAATTCTCACTATATTTTCTTTATTGCTCATTTCTAATAACACTTGTTTCTTTGTTCTAACGGTATCTACGATCTTAGATCTCTGCACTGATAAAAATTATATATTCTGTTTACCCATCATTTGCTCTTAAGAGCCTCCTTTGACAGTGGCACCTAATTTGCTACTGATTCCACTGGCCACTTCATATTCAATACTACCAACTTCAACCCTCACATTGAACCAATAATTCTCTTTATTGTAATTCCGTATTCCTTTCCCTTTAGCCTTACTTCTTCTGACACGATCATTACATCGTGTATTACAATGAAACACTGAATTCTTATCGAGGTATTCTCTGTCAAAATCGTTACACTGTCACTTATCATGCAAATGTAAATCATCATCAGTGTTTTCTTTGCCACAGTTAATTTTTTGTTTACTGCCATGAAAACTTGAAACTCTTTTTCTCCAATCTATTCCTTTCCTGAACAAAACATCGCCACATCTTTCACTCTTGTTTGTGGAAACGTTGTCTACTTTGCCATGGTTTCGTTCCCAACTTTCTTTGACTTTATTTTTACGCCCTTTCATCTGTTACCTTTAGTTGCGTTCTTCTGGCAAAGCAATCACCTTCAAAGGATTGACTTTTTCTTTCTATGCCACCTGATATGGTTCATTTTTCATTTTGGTAGCAAATTTGCAAAAAATAACTATTTTTACAAAATGTTCTTCTTTGGTAGCGTTTCCACTATGACTTCTTACTTTAGCCCTCATTTTCAATTTCAAATTCAATCCTTTCTTTATATTTTCAGCAGAAAGATCATTATTTATGTTATCAAAATCACTGACGTTAGGCAGAATACCAGCTACTTTCTAAATCACCTTCTTTGCACTACTAAAATGAAATTCCTTAAGAGAATCTACTTTGATAGACAGTGTGGTTTGGATGGACTCATCTGTGACTAAGATAATATTTACGTCCGAATTTACATCAGAATTTATTGTATTATTTACGAGTAGTACCGGCTGAACCTGTTGAAATGGAACTAACTCATTATTTACGTCTGAGACTGTCCTCTAATATTCTTCAGTCTCATCCCTGGCAGTAGCACGTCGAGTATTGACAGTTTTAGCCGGCCACTGTGGCCGAGCGGTTCTAGGCGCTTCAGTACGGAACCGCGCTGCTGCTACGGTCGCAGGTTCGAATCCTGCCTCGGGCACAGATGTGTGTGATGTCCTTAGGTTAGTTAGGTTTAGTTAGTTCTAAGTTCTAGGCAACTGATGACCTCAGACGTTAAGTCGCATAGTGCTCAGAGCCATTTAGTTCTAAGTCTAGGGGACTGATGACCTCAGATGTTAAGTCCCATAGTCTTTAGAGCCATTGGAACCATTTGAACCGTTAACAGTTTTCTCATTTTCATTTATTCTTTTACTAGGTCCCACCTGTACGGTCTGACTCGTATTTACTCTACCTGCCGACATACTCCTCATAGCCTTCTAAAGATTTGTCATAGTCTCTGTTAGTTTCCTGAATGATTTTGCTTATGTCGCAAGGCTTTTGCTTGGTTTCCGTAGAACATGTTCCTTTTCATTGATAGCTGCCTCATTAATTTTTCTCATTTCAACTAATTCATCCTTAAATATTTGGTTGGTTTCTCTAGAAAACCTGTTAGATTCTTCTAATTTATTTATCGTAGTTAGTAACACTTAGTATTTTTATTGTTGTTAGTTCCATTTCCCATAATTACATCGTCACTGTTAACTGCCTGAGTATTTGCTTCAGCTACCTTGTCTGCAATGCTTATAGTCCCTTGAGCCCTTTCCTGCTCCCCACTTGCCTTTAAAACACTCATCTTACTTCCATGACCTTCCTTAGACTTTTTCAGTGGATGTAAGTTACCAATGTCTTCTGCCGAGTGTCTGTCGCTTCTTGAGCCATGTTCTGCTCTGCGTTTTCTGCTAAGTCATTCATTCGGATTTTTGGATTGTCCTACCGCTCCTAAGCAGCATACCCTTACACACATATATTTCCAAAATTATTATTTACATCTTCCTATATCTGATGCGAATTTCGCCTTGTTTAAGGTAAGTTTCAGTGCTCTCCGAACAACATAGCTCAGGGCTGCACAAACACGGAAAACCGCACACGTGCAAAGCGAGGTGCAGCGAGTGCCTGCACAGAGCATCGGTTCAACTCGGCATACTTCGCCTCAACTCGGTTTGCTAGGTGAGGCCGACGCTGTGCGCTGGCGAATGCGCTGCCAGACGGCTTAGCCAACATTGGAATACGTAAGCGCAAGACAATTACCGCAATAATGGAACCATCTGCTCCAAAAAAAAAGGGAAAATTGCCGAAAGTCAATTTAAACCGGAATGGGAACTCTCCTACTTTTTTGTGCGTTGTGACGATGAAGCCAAATGTCTAATCTGCGGTACACTAATTACATGTGTCAGAAAATCGTCTATTGAAAGGCACTATGAAAGGCACTACAGCAAATTGCATTCAGAAAAGTATAGTGATATAACAGGGGATGCCAGAGAGGAAGAATTACGGAAGTTGCAAACTCTTGCATAAGAGATTTCTGTATCTACAAACGAGGTTTGTTGCAAGTACTTTAGCATGTATATTTTGGTTAAAGGTCATGCGAAACGAAATAACATTTGTTTGGATTCCTTAGTTTTCGTTTTCGCATGAATTATTTCTAACATATCTTTTTTCTCTACTTTAGGGTGAAGAGGATGAGGGGTGTTACGAAAGGACTCTCAGAGCTAGTTACAAAGTTGCTCTACGTTTAGCAAGAGCTGGGAGGCCAGTTATGGACGGGCCATTAATAAAAAACATTATGTTGGACGTAGTAGAGACAATGAATCCCACATTAGCTCCCGCGTACAGCAGAATACCAGTTTCCAGAATGACAATACATCGGAGAATCAACGACATTAATGAGAATTTGCATGAACAACTGGCAGCCAAAATTGAAAACTTCCTAGCGTACTCCATCGCACTTGATGAGTCCACAGATATTAACGACACGGCTCAGTTAGCAATATTTTTGCGTGGCGTGGACGACGACCTACATGTAACGGAAGAGCTCCTGGATATGATTTCGTTGAAGGACACTGTTACAGGGGCGGATATTTTAGCAGCTGTTGAAATGGCAGCTGAAGGATTAGGACTGCCTTGGGAAAAGTAGTTTTCCGTAACCACAGACGGGGCACCAGCAATGTGCGGTAAAGCAAAAAAATTTATTGGCCTACTGCGGAAAAAACTTAACATGCCGAATTTACCTTCCGTTCATTGTTTTGCACACCAAGAGGCTCTTTGTGCGAAAGTTATCGGTCTTCAAGATGTGATGAAGGTAGTGGAGCGTATCGTGAACTACATTCGTTCTCATGGACTCACTCATCATCAATTCATACAGTTTTTGATTTCCTTTGAAGAGGAGTATCTAGATATTCCCTACCACGCTGAGGTGCACTGGCTGAGCAAAGGGAAAGTGATTTCCCGAATTTTTCGACTACGCCACACTGTGGCTCAGTTTTTGAAGAGCAAAGGACGTCCGGAGCCACTTTTTCATGACCCTGAATCGGTAGCTGATTTAGGATTTTTAGCAGACATTATGGCTCTCCTAAATTATTTAAGTCCGAAACTCCAAAAAGAAAACAATCTCATCAACGATATGATCAGCAAAATAAACGCTTTCCCGTATAAACTGAAGCTCCTCAAAAACAAACTTTCAGAGAAAAATACGCAACACTTTCCTGAACTAGGTAAGTGAGTTATAAATTGTACCTTTATTAAAACAGCCTGATTTTTATAACCGCTCTAATCAAAACGGTACTATGTTTTTGTTTGACAGCATCTGTGCAGGAAGGAGCGCGCTTTGAAAAATACGTCGAGGTGCTAAAATCCCTTGAAAATGCGTTTAACGACCGATTCCAGGTAATGTGCCGGTATATGACATACAGCTAAATAAAGGAGATTACCTTACATATGCAAGTGTAACATTACATTAAAACCAATAGTACACATTACATGTTTATTAAAATCTATCGCATTTTAGTACTTCGAAACAACGGCTTACATTACTTTCATTTATCAACATTGGCTTTGTTATTGTTTCAGGAAATTACCTACCTGCAGCCAATTCTCGATGTTTTCTTGAAACCTTTTTCGATGGATATTGAAAGTGCGCCTTCAGATTTACATTTCGAACTAATTGATTTGCAAAGCGATGTTCACCGAAAGGATGTGTTTTACAATGCAAAAGGTTTGCTCCAATTCTGCCAGAATTTGCAGAAGGGAGAATTTCCAAAGTTACACAGAGAAGGAGCGAAGCTTATTTCTATGTTTGGTTCCACTTGTGTATGTGAAAGGTTTTTTCTGTTTTGTCTTGTACAAAAACTAGATTGCGTACGAGTATTTCTAATTGTAATTTTAAAAATTCTCTCAGAATTGCTGTCAGCCAATCTCTTGTTCCAGATCTTAGTAGCATAATTGCAAATAAAATAAAGAGCACATAGGAAGATACATTTGTGTTGAAACCAAATTTAAAGTTGTTACCATTACAGTTATTATGTAAATCTCTTTTGTACCCGTACACCAAACTAAGCTCTCCACCTAGTGTACATTAGTATTTGGCAATGACGAAGACAACAGGGTAAAAGCTTTGAAACAGGTCGAGACAGGCGGCGCGAGCGACACAAGCTAAGGAAGTGAGAGGCAGCGCTGTTGCGCAAAGCCGAGGAGTGGGGGGTCTGCACCGTCGTCAACATAGCGCAGCCGTCTTATGCACTCTGCACTGTGCGATGCACCGGTGCATGCACCTTGTGCGGCCCTGACATAGCTATTCGTTTGTCCCGATGCTGCGCCAGTGCGTCCGTAATCCAGATCTCCACCTGTGCTCTTCCAGGCCACCCTGTCTCTCACGTGGTAACGGACTGATTCCCGTGCGCTCCGTGCGGGCAGCGATGCCCCTTCTGTGTACGAGACTGGCCGCAGGACGTCTGCTGCCACTGCCTTCCTTCGTCTTTCTCGCAATGTCTTCTTGGTGACGGTTTGTTATATTTCACTTGCTTAAGGGGCTCCGGAAAGGCTCAAAATCATGAAAAGTTCAATTTTTACTTTTTTGCGTTTTCTGAATCTGCAGACTATTACCTTTTAATAGATATATAATTTATTCAATTCCGAAGACTACAACTATTTTTAAATTTTTTTTGAAATGTGTTCTACATGGGCGTGACCCACTGTGGCGCTGTTAAACTGCTGTCAAATGGTGTTATTATTAACGTCCGTGTTCATCAGGTACAAAAATGGTTCAAATGGCTCTGAGCACTATGGGACTTTACATCTGTGGTCATCAGTCCCCTAGAACTTAGAACTACTTAAACCTAACTAACCTAAGGACATCACACACATCCATGCCCGAGGCAGGATTCGAACCTGCGACCGTAGCAGTCCCGCGGTTCCAGACTGAGCGCCTAGAACCGCTAGACCACCGCGGCCGGCTCATCAGGTACATTTTAGTGATGTGAGATAAAGTATGTGTTGTGGCTAACCTGTGATGGTTCAATATATATCGCTGGTGTGATTGTCGATTGTTTCATGTTTATTTACTCTGTCGTTATCTCGAAAATATTCGTAATTAATTCTGTTTTGTTGAAGTACAATAATGAGTAAAAGTAAAGTTATTAGAAATCCTCTGAAGGCTTTTAAGAAAAGGAGAAATGTTGGAAAGCCAAAGGTATGTATTATTACTGTAAACAATAAAGACGATAACCAAATGAGTGAACCTAACCTCTCAAGTACACCTGCCCATAGCAGTCAAAGTGGGAAAGAAAATACTTCACAGAAAAAGCTTGGTTCAATGCGTGAAAACTATGAATGTTTTATGGGCGAATCGGATGTGAATGAAATATTTGATATGTCGGTTCTCAAAGGAATTTTTTCAAACTGTGTAAGATGTATTCATTGTAGTGAAGTTGGTCTGGAACTCTCCATAATAAAGTACGTAGGACTTGCTAGTGAAATACAACTGAAATGTGATAAGTGTTCATACATGACCACCTTTTGGAACAGTGTTGCAGTAACTGCAACTGAAGAAAATGGTAGCAAAATCTACGAACACAACAATAGATTTGTTTATTCCTTGCGTTCAGTTGGTAAGGGTGCTACTGCAGGTGCAATTTTCTGTGGCATCATGAATCTTCCAAATCCCCCAACCAAGTTTACGACCTATAATAAATTAATAGGGTCTAAAGTAGAAGATGTCTGTATAGAATCTATGAAGAACGCTGTGGAAGAGGCAGTAATGGAAAATAATGGTAACAGAGATTTGACTGCAGCGTTCGATGGTACCTGGCATAAACGGGGACACACATCTCTTCATGGTGTAGTATCTGCCACCAGTATGTATACAGGGAAAGTTTTAGACGTAGCAGTAATATCAAAGTATTGTAGATGTCCACAAAAATATAAAGGTACACATGAAAATAATTGCAAAGCTAACTATAGTGGCAGTAGTGGAGGAATGGAAGTGGCTGGTGTTGCCAGTATATTCCAGCGTTCTGAGGCGTGTGATAAAGTGCGATATGTTAATTACCTTGGTGACGGTGATTCTAAAAGTTTCAAATATGTTCAAGGACTGAAGCCCTATGGTGATGATGTTGTAGTGCAGAAATTTGAGTGTATTGGACACGTACAGAAGCGAATGGGGACAAGACTTCGGCGACTGAAAGCTTCGTACAAAAAACAAAAACTCAGTGATGGTAAAGGGTTGGATGGGAAAGGAAGGTTAACTGACAGTGTAATTGACAAAATACAGAACTATTATGGAATGGCTATTAGGCAAAATAC
The DNA here is from genome assembly GCF_021461385.2 of Schistocerca piceifrons. Classification (NCBI taxonomy): domain Eukaryota; kingdom Metazoa; phylum Arthropoda; class Insecta; order Orthoptera; family Acrididae; genus Schistocerca; species Schistocerca piceifrons. The sequence goes on along the minus strand of NC_060149.1, from coordinate 832,296,210 downwards.
ACAAAGTGTCGACGAAATGAAGAAGGCTGTTTGGGCTTATTTTTTTCATACTTCTTCAACCGATGAAAATCCCCAACATAGCTTGTGTCCCATAGAAGAAGACAGTTGGTGTAAATATAACAAAGGATTGCTAACTGGTGAAGTGTACACTCTTAAGCATAGTCTGCCTCATGCAATAATGGAGGTGATAAAACCTATTTTCAGAGACTTAGCAGCACCTGAACTGCTGAAAAAGTGTATTCACGGAAAAACTCAAAACCCCAATGAAAGTGTAAATAGTGTTATATGGTCGAGAATCCCCAAGACTGTATTTGTTGGAATAGAAACACTTCACTTTGGTGTGTATGATGCTGTTGCGACTTTCAATGATGGCAACATTGTAAGGTGCAAGGTATTTAGAAGTATGGGAATGAAGATAGGTTCTAACATGGTACGAGCGATGCTTGCTTTAGACAAGGAACGCCTTCGGGCTGCAGACAGGGCTGTAAAGAGTCTAGAAATACAAGCAAGAGTAAACAGGAGGAGGAACAAGAGGAAGCAGGAGGAGGAGTTTGCAGAGGATGAAGATAATCCATCCTATGGACCTGGAACGCACTAAAAAGTTAATCCAATCTTTGTCGCTCGATTCCCAAAACTTTTATTTTCTCATACTAATTACATGTTTTCTAAGGATCTTCCAAACATATTTGTTTCAAACTTTCAGTAAATGTTACACAGTACCTTCTGTATAATTTAACACAGCCTTTTTCCAAAAAACTGTATATTTTTGAATATATAAATAAAAAATTGCAAAAAAATGTTGTGAATTTTCATTACAATTGAAAAAAAACATCTTTATTAACTGAACTAAAATTTTGTAAAATCCCCGTGTTAAGTTGTAGCCCATATTCCAATAAATAATCTGTAAAAAGTTCAACTTCCTACCTCAAATACTTTGTGAGGAAAGATGTAATTTATAAGCGTTATTTTATCATTGCAAGTATAGGGCGTTCCGGAGCCCCTTAACGTTCGTAATCCTTCGACCCGTTTTAACTTTTCCACGACGCGAACTTATTACGTTTTGCGACACACCCTTCGCAGTTCGTGACTTGCACAATTTAAACTCAATGTTGTTACCTTCAAGACACATTTTTCTTTACTACGCAAGGTTATCCTCAGCATAGGGATTCTATGTGCAAAATGAGCCTTGGGGATCCAGTATCCTCAACGCGGGTTTTCAAAAAGTATCACCTCACACAAGGGATGACGTACAAAATCACGTCACTGTACTAAATCTAATCCGTTGAGTCTCAACGGGTGCCCACTGTTTTACCTTCCTCGCCAATCCTGACACTTTAACGTCTCACATCAGAAGTGTGATTGCTCACCGTTAGGCCCGTGTTCTCAACGTAATTGAAGTTCAACATGCAGTACCCAATGAAACTGGCAGTAGTACCTCGCGGTTGACGCGCCAGATGCGATGCGCAATAACAAGAGCACGCATTCGTGGTTCGCGACGCAGCCTTCCGCCGTTCTCTCCTAAAGCCGTCGGCACACGGCATCCGAACGTTGAGCGTTGAACGTGCCCAGTTTCTGACATCATAGCGTGGAATAGCACGTTCGGGAGTCTTTCCGAACGTACAGAGCAATATCTGGCATGTCAGATATTCTGAGCGTGCGTCTGAGCGTTGACCAATGAGATGGCACAACGCCACCTACGTCACACGCACGCCGCCTCCCTTCAGTACAGAGTTGTGAGGCACCATATTGGCATTCATTTCAAGCCTGTATGTATATATGCCGTTTCTGAGTACCAGCAAATTGAGAATCACTGGAAAACCCGTTGTTAGTTGTGTGATTCGTTCCAATAAAATAATGAGAAACATCACATTCATGGCAAAAGAATTATTGTAGCGAGCGGATTATGAGAGTAGGCTATTTGAAGGCAGCGACACACTGAAGATCCACCCAAACCGCATTGTTCTTCGTACAATTTGTTATAATTAAATTTCAATTAACAGCGGGCACGGTAGCTCAGCGTGTCCGGCCAGAGGGTTAGCTAGCGTCTGAAAAAAAAAAGAAAAAAAAAGAAAACTGAGTGAACAGATCAACGGAGAACCTAAATGGGCGTCATCGCACGTCCGCCCTGAACAAATTCAACGAACAATATAGAACAAAATGAGAACGCCGGCACGGTAGCTCAGCGTGTTCGGTCAGAGGGTTAGCTGGCCTGTGTAATAAATGGAAACTGAATTAATCGATCAACAACGAACTTAACCGGATGTCTTACGACGTCCGTCCCGAGCAAATACAACGAACGAAAGCGGTCAAAATTAGATTTTTTAAAAAAAGTAGCGTCTCTGTCCAGTTAAGAGTCTTTGTTGGGACGGTGGTTCGCGTCTTAACACTCCCAATTTTTTTTCCTATCATTCGCGTTTTTATTTAGTTCTGACACTTTATTATTAGTTTAATATAAGTATATACTATAATATTTGATGTTATGTAAATGTAAGTTCACATTTTTTTCAGGGGTGACTTTGTTCGATTGGCTTAATTACAGGACAGCTTGCGCTACTTGTATAAAGATATTTCCTTCTTTTTCTTTTACGCTTCGTAATTCACATGTTGCAAAGATTCTGCTACTGGGTAGGAACAGTGATCAAGTAAGACTGACCTTGAGGTTTTAGTAAAATGTGGGAATGATGAAATAATGTTTATCTTATGCGGGAAGTATTCCAAATTTGTACCGCACTGTTTGTAATTGAACTTTTATAAGCCTGTGTCCTTATTGATTGGACATGGTGCTTTCCTTTTCGTGAACGATGGAGGAAATGTGCGTTTTAATAGAGCTAACGTGGGAATCTTACGCGCGCCCGTTGAGTAAACAGTGTGATTTACGAACTAGAAACATCCCTCAATCTGCCGCTGGAGTGCGTTGCGATCGCGTATACCACGTTGGGGCCCACGTACCGTATGCACGAGTCGCATCGTTCCTGAGCGTTCAGCAGCACGTTGAACTTGGCACGTTCGGCAGCACTGTCCGTGTGCCGACGGCTTAACAGCTGCCGCAGCGAACGCCAGGTCGCTTGCGTGGCCAGGCGTCTCGCCGCGCCACACTGCCGTTCCCAGGCAGTCCGGTGTTACGCCACGCCGCAGGTAATCGTCTTCCACGTCACTCCGATGTAGCGCTGTGGCACGTTCCGGCCGCGCGCCCCAATCCAGGAAACGCGCATGTTCTGGCCGACTAGCTGAGTCACGTCGCACAGCCGTCGACACCGCCGACATCATTTTCGCTGTTGTTTCCTGCCGCTGTCGCCCAACGGCATGCAGTCGTCGATGACTCACCACCGCCGCAACTACAGCTTCTGTGATTGCTCAATTTCTCCTCACCGCCGCCCCCTTGCTGCCAGCTACGTCGTCAACTTGTCAAGTGTAGGCCTTTTTTTTCGTGTTCGAATTGTAAAGTTTTCGTCGAGCACTAGGTTTCCTAATATTGTAACCATGCCTCAAACCCGTAGTACCGCCACTGGCGAATCGAACTCCCCACCTACGGAAAAACCAGATCCAGTAGCTCCCCTTCAAGTAGAAATCGATAACTTAGTGTTTGAAAGATAGAATTGACAGAAGAATGCCAAAAATTGGCTCAGACCCAGTCTGCCAATCTAAGTGCATCAGAAACACACCCTGCTGCGCCGCAAATGACGGCTGGAAGCACGTTAAGTAGCACAGTAACCCAGCCATCCATTGCAACCTTGGCTAACAGTTTCCCTGCAGTCAATTTCATTCCAACGTTTTCTGGGAAACCTAATCAACAAGTAAATTCCTTTCTACAAACTGTCCGAGATGTAGGCCGCGCATGCGCTTGGCCAAACGATTTCCTATTAAATGTACTCCACCTTAAATCATCAGGTGACGCCTGTACATATATCGAATCAGTTCACACCCTTAGGGACAGCACCTCTTTTGCCACGTTAGAGGCTGGTTTGAAAGAGAGATATTCGGACAGGCGTTCTTTCTTTCTTTCTCGGGCCTTTGTCCCGCTCCAACGCGGCGTCGGCATTGTTATGACAGATTTGGCAGTGTTAATGGCAGAGGGTGGCCGGATGCCCTTCCCGCCGCCACCCCGAACCCCCCGGGATGGAAGTAGTGTACCCCAGCTGTGTGCGTCTAGTGGAAGTCATGAAATAGTGCGAACGTTTTCAAATGTCTGTGAGTCGTGTAACTGAGGCGGAACTTGGGGACCAGCCCTGTTTTCACCTAGCAGGATGTGGGAAACCGCCTAAAAACCACATCCAGACTGGCCGGCATTCTGCCCCCATCGTTAATCCGCTGGACGGATTCGATCCGGGGCCGGCGCGCCTACCAGAGTCCAGGAAGCAGCACATTACCGCTCTCGGCTACCCTGGCGGGTATATTCGGACAGGCGTGGCGCCCGCTATTACAGGGACAAGTTGTTCACCCTCCGCCAGAAGGAGGGGGAGGATGTAGAGACATTTGCTGGCCGAATCCGTGCTGTGGCTTGCCGCACTTCACGCTGGGTTCGGATTCCGTCCATAACAAGGTGTTAACTGAGCAGGCAGAAGCCCGTTCGATTGACGTATGTTGGAGGAGAGGCGAAAATATCATCACCCACCTCGTTGCATGATGCCACATGACTTGCGATGATGTGAGAGGTGGTAGGGCGTTTTATTGCCAGTTCGGTGCGTCCGAATGACCAACCTCGTCCAGGTATGCCAACGCTGCCTAAAGGCAGGCCATGCTGCCATGCAGTGCCGCACACCCTATTGTTTTCAATGTGGAACCATAGGGCATACGAGTAGAAACTGCCCGCAGAACCCTGGAAACGGAGGCCCCTCGCACAATCAGCAGAGGGAAGAAGTTACCAACAATTCCCCACGACCCCAAAATCAGCCACGAAATGGTCGGGGGGAGGGGGGGGGGGGCGGCAAGTCACGCTGCCCGACAGCATCCCCTGTAAAACTCACGCAACCAGTCGGCCACGGTGTCGTAAATGAGGTGGCGAGTATCCTCCTCAATGGCAAAGTTCGAGGAAAAATTGTAAGAGTGCTTATCGACACGGGAGCACAAACCAGCGTATTATTCGTCACCACATTGACAGACTGAGCGACGAAATAATCATACCGGCTGGGTATTGGCAAGTTCAATTGAAAATCGGAGCCAGCCACAATCCTTTTGACATGGATGTAATTCGAAAACGAAAGCGAGATTTTGATGTCATCCTGGGGAATGATTTCCTCCACCACTGTCAGAGTGTAGTAGATTACAGAACACAAACTGTCTGTCTCAGTGAGGAAACCCATCATTTCGGTGGCCCCCACGTCGTTCCGCCACGAGGTACCTGTGAAACGCGGCCGCTTCTACGGGTTCCTTCCGCGCAAACGTGGGCGTTATGTACAACTACCTCTGTTAGAATCAGCGGTGGCGCCGGACGCATTCTCTGGCTTGGGGTCAAATCCCGTGAACTGCCGAGAACAGCCATGTTGCTGGATCCTCTCCGTCAAAATGATGTCCTCGACAGATTGCGGGTACATATTAAATGTGGCTCAACGACAGAGGAAGTGCAGGGAAAGAAGTTTTATGTTCCCGTCTGTTTGGACAATTTCGGAACGAAAGAGGTAGAAATTCATAGTGGCACCATTATAGCTAGCGGCCACGAGATTGAAGGAAACCACCTTGTACAAGACAAGCCAGAACCTAACCGAAAACATCGGCTTCCAGGATGCAGCATATGTCATATTGCTCCTGTGCTCAGAGACAAATTTAAAGATAAGTTTGCTCATCTGCCTGCGGCTGACCAAAACAAATTGTAATCTGTCTTGGAAGAACACTTCTGGTTATTACAGGAAAGGCGGTACTTTCCGGCTACTGACCATGTTTACCATGAAATTTTCCCACCAGAGATGCAAGCTCCATTGCGCAGAAACCATATAGAATACCGTATCACCTCCAGCCTGTTGTGGAGGAAACTATCCAACAGCAGCTAAAGGCAGGGATAATACAACCCTCTACCAGCCCCTGGTCGTTCCCAATCGTAGTCGTCCCAAAGAAATCAATCAATGGAGAGAAGACCTACCGTCTTTGCGTCGATATGAGAGCAGTAAATAAGGTAGCTACTCCTGATACTCACCCTCTCCCACACATCGACGAAACACTGTACAGGCTGGGAAATTGCAAATACTTCAGTACCCGTGATATGGAGAGTGGGTACCATCAGATACCGATTACACCACAGAGCAGGCCGAAAATCGCGTTTGTAGTTCCCTCTGGTCTATATGAATTTTTGAGAATGCCATTTGGGCTGCGCAACGCTTCACTCACTTGCTGTTAAGAGGACTGAAACCTACAATGTGCCTAGTTTATCTAGATGATATCATTGTCGTTTCCAGAACCATAAATGAACATGTTACCAGGTTAAGAAATGTTTTGTCTAGACTAAGTAGTGCCAGTTTAAGTTCGAAATAGACATATGTTCCTTTGTTGAGAGTCAAGTACAGAATCGAGGGCATATTATTAGTGCTGATGGAGTAAAGCCAGATCTCCGTCAATTGAAGCACTTAGAACATTCCCTTCCTCTAAAAATGTAAAGGAATTCCAAAGCTTTCTGCGACTCAGCAATTATTATAGGCGTTTCAGGCGTGCCGCAGGGGAGTGTCATAGGACCGTTGCTATTCACAATATACATAAATGATCTTGTGGATGACATCGGAAGTTCACTGAGGCTTTTTGCAGATGATGCTATGGTGTATCGAGAGGTTGTAACAATGGAAAATTGTACTGAAATGCAGGAGGATCTGCAGCGAATTGACGCATGGTGCAGGGAATGGCAATTGAATCTCAATGTAGATAAGCGTAATGTGCTGCGAATACATAGAAAGATAGATCCCTTATCATTTAACTACAAAATAGCAGGTCAGCAACTGGAAGCAGTTAATTCCATAAATTATCTGGGAGTACGCAATAGGAGTGATTTAAAATGGAATGATCATATAAAGTTGACCGTCGGTAAAGCAGATGCCAGACTGAGATTCATTGAAAGAATCCTAAGAAAATGCAATCCGAAAACAAAGGAAGTAGGTTACAGTACGCTTGTTCGCCCACTGCTTGAGTACTGCTCAGCAATGTGGGATCCGTACCAGATAGGGTTGATAGAAGAGATAGAGAAGATCCAACGGAGAGCAGCGCGCTTCGTTACAGGATCATTTAGTAATCGCGAAAGCGCTACCGAGATAATAGATAAACTCCAGTGGAAGACTCTGCAGGAGAGACGCTTATTAGTTCGGTACAGGCTTTTGTTGAAGTTTCGAGAACATGCCTTCACCGAAGAGTCAAGCAGTATATTGCTCCCTCCTACGTATATCTCGCGAAGAGACCATGAGGATAATATCAGAGAGATTAGAGCCCACACAGAAGCATACCGACAATCCTTCTTTCCACGAACAATACGAGACTGGAATAGAAGGGAGAACCGACAGAGGTACTCAAGATACCCTCCACCACACGCCGTCAGATGGCTAGCGGAGTATGGATGTAGATGTAGACTATGCCACAGTGGCCAAACCCCTTACCCACTTGTTGGAAAATGATGTACCCTGTTAATGGACCCCTGAGTGTGAAGCTCCCATGCAGCATATCAGAGATGTTCTGACTAGTTCCCCCTTACTGATCTATCCTGACTTCGAAAAACTATTCATTCTCTCCTGTGACACGTCCGATTTTGCAGAGGGGCTATTCTGAGTCAAATTATTGACATTGAGGAAAGACCAATGTAACGTTGTTGCTTTATTTGTGGTGTAAGCGGTGGTGATTGACAATAAAAGCGGGTTAAAAGCTATGAGCTGTCTGGGGAAGTTAACCTTGCATTATTGAGCAACTGTTTCACCAGGTATCCAGTCTAGCTTACCAAATTCCCAACCAGACTAACATTAATTATAATCTTTTAATAGTCATACGACAACCGGTGATATACATATAAAAGAGAATTTAAATAAAAGAAATAAATCAGTTTATATTTGGAAATTTATTTTAACACTGATCATTGAAATTTCAGCATATTAAACTTGATTCCTAACTAAACTGGTGCCTTATTTAGGATTGTGCAAATGTGAGACTGTAATCTTACGGAACACATCAAATATGGAGCCAAGATTGGGAGACTGCATACAACACTGCATTCATAAAACAACACACAAAGAACGTTGAAACATATGCAACAGAAAATTAACCACTACCAACCGATTCAATTTTCACCCAAAGAAGTTACGTTCGTAGCACAATCCTGTCCGTCATGTAATTACCACACACTGGTATACTAAATTCATATTAACTCTTTGTGAAATCTTCCCGAAAAGAATAGCTGAGGGCTACTTTGATGATTACACCACATGCTTCACGTGGTCAACTTGGCTTACACAAAGAGTGTAACTCCACAATAATTTTGATAATTAAAATAAATTACATCGAAAAGCAATTTACAAAAGAAAAACCTCGAACTGGTTACTATCGTCTTACTATTAACCTGATGGGTCAAACAATTGTATAAGCACGTGGTACTGGTTTCACAAAGTACACCCCTCGTGGGTTGAACATAAAGAAAAGTTGCTATATTGAAAATTATTGTCAAGACGAGACGTTATAATCTCACGCACATTCGCATTTAAGATTGATGAACTTAGTTAGAGTTACTGATCAACACGTGGTTCCACTTTACTCACAAAGTAGTGACAAAGCAACTACCGGAATAAATTCTGAACTTCACACGAGAATCACACTGCGCTGCAATTTAAGATAACATTAGATATTTTAGAGCTAAACCTGAAATAAAGGTGATTAAATTTTCAGTTAGGCTGAACTTAAGAAATCCATTGTCCTACGGACTTAGCAGACACGCGCTTAACCGGAGATCTTACCACTTCAGACGCTCGCCACGGACAGACTGCCCTAGTCCCTTTCTGAGGGTGGCTCACAAATACAAACCTAAGTGGCCAGAGGGGCAGCTTCCTATACCAACATGACAAGAGACGGACAGGACCATACTAAGGATAGAAACCTCTCTGCTTTTAGAAAGCGTAGCTACCTGTTCCGACGTTGGTCCTACTGTTCTCTAGCAGACAGGCTTGTCTGCTACCCTCAAGCATGCAACTAGAAATACATTTGCTCATTCATCCTCTCACACAGAAGGGAAGGGGGTTGACAGTATCTTATCATATACGGTATATAAAAGAAAGCGGATGTAGGTTCCGTATGAGACTGTGTGACATGAATTACATATAAACTGTGTTTTAAAGTGTAGTAGTGTGACAGATCGTTCTTGTTTATGTGTAAAAGTAACACGTTCCACTACTCGGCCTCCTCCCAGATAGTCAGAAACACCACAGTAAATTTAGAAGAGGAATTTATGCCGTAAATGACAACAGATTTAAGAAATTAACATGAAAGGAATCCAACAGAGACTTTTCATAACCCCAACGCTCCGGGAAAAGACTGTGCAGGGAATTTTCTGGCCATGCTAGGACATTCCCAAGCAGGCTTCTCACACCCTACTTAAACCAAAAGTGTAAAGAAAAGGCAAAAGGTCACCAGCTACTTGCTAAAACACAATAATTTCAACAAATCTTTAAAATCTACCAATTTCAAATAGAAAAAGAACACAATCTGTGACACCTATTTAAAAGATAGTGTAGACCCAATTCGGTCAGCAAGTAAAAACAATGGTTCCTGAGTCATTAATATGAAAACAATTTCTGGTTGTTACCCTTATGGAGTTCACCAGTATTTGCTCATTGCAAGAGCCAACTGATCACAGGAAAATGTATGACTGTTTATTAACAAGCAAAATTTATGAAAAAAGCAAAGGTGCCACAGCAATTAAAAAAGAACATGAAAACAACATCAGTATTATAACGCAGAACATTACAATGCACAATCTGCAAAAGCAAAAAAATGATAAGAGAAAAAACATGTTTTACGCAGTGGTTATCGCAAAAAAAATTCTATATCTTATAAAACTAATAATTTATAGAATTAAAATAACTTTGTGGCACTAATTTAATCACTCTACTATAGTTCAGTTAGTTAGCAAACAATGACCACTGTGTCATTATACTGAAACTACAATTAATTAAGTGATTGTTACCCTTATGGGGTTCCTCACTATAAATATGCCCCATGCAAAAGCTAATGGATCACAGTCCAATGAGAATGAATAGCTATCTGATAAACGAAGCAATGCCACAGGAATGAATTTACGAAACAAAATATCGCAAATCTAATACATCATACAAGAACAAACATTGATCAATAAAACAGTTCTGAAAGTACAATAGTCAACATCTAAAAAAAACACCAATAAATAAAACACCTGCAAAACACAAGAGTCAAAGTAAAAAAAAAAAAACAATAAATAGAACACCTGCAAAATAGAAGAGTCAGTCTAATAAACACCAATAAATCGAACCCCTGCAAAACACACGAGTCAAAGTTTCTGTGACAGAAACACACGTATATGCACTGGACTAAGAACCGTATAATCATTGTTCACTGACACACTCAGTACTTCCACTGTTCCGAGGCACAATATAAGGGGCGGGGGAGGGGGGGGTTCGTCGCCGCAGCTGTCAGTAGGGATTTTTGTCCCTCTGTTGCGTGCAATCCCGCCGTCTCTGCCCTCTCATGAAGTTTCTCTTGGTGGCCTGTGTCACGTACATCTCGATTTGGTTCCATGTTTGTGTTGTCAAATTCGTGTAGTATCCTCGTTTGACACGCCAGGTTGATATTCCTGGGCAAGGATGACACTTAATGGCTCTTCTTTGTGCCACCCTTAGCTACCAGGGAACATCGAACCATGATTTACTGTCGCTTGACAGTGGGCATCCGTCAGGAAATGTTGATAGGCGTCGTTGAAGTCTGCCAATTTCTCTGGACAGTACATATCAAAAAGGCTTCACGCCCCTTTCTCCCCTGTCTTCTGTCGTTTCACCGCGGCCGTCTCGTCACGGTCGCGTGCGTGTGGTGCGTTGCCAGCAGATGGATTTCCGCGCGGTGGACCGCTCGGCCATCTCAGGTCATCACCTCCAGGAAGGGTCGCACGGGGCGGCCGCCCATTAGCTCCAGGTGCAAGGGAAAGTGTTTGCCGTGTACCCTTCTTTTGTTGTCGGCCGCGCTCCCGAAGTGGCCCGGTTGACAGCGTGTCCTGCTGGGAAACCCGCTAGTTTACATCTAGCCCTCCTCCTCGCTGCTCCCGCTGTCTCGTAAGAGTTTAGCCGGTTCGCTTTCACGTTCTCAACTGCATTCACAGAAATTGTTCATCATACTTATGTCATTATCAAATGTCATACATAATACCGCTTAGTATTGTCTTTCACAATTTTTTAAGAACAAAAGTGAGACTTATTCTTTTCTTTTTTTTTAAATAAAAAAAATTACATGAATCGACAATATAAAAAATAAAAGTTAAATGACTTGACAATATTAAAAAATAAAAGTGAAATGACTTGACAGTATAAAATAAAAATTAAATGAACTGACAATATAATATTTAAATCCACATCACTGATGTGGTTCACTTACGTTTTAATAAATCAAGTGCTACTTATTAATTCACTAAAATGAATAGGATTATGCCTTGTGCAAGTATAGGTCAGGACAGCATAGGGTTCACATGTTATTTACACACACACATGCACACCTGTTGTCTATTCTACAAACTAACTACCCATAAACATGCATTACTCAAAATTCTACTTCTATCCACTACTAGTTAATCCAACAAGCTACTTCAATGCTACTTCAACAAAGTGTTTACACCACTACAACATTGTTGTAATTCGTCCTCTTCCTGACGCTCGCCTCATATGTCTTGTCACATGATAATATGGAGAAACTTTCCTTAAACATACACAGTAAAAAGAACAATGGTTATTTACACGCCACAACATTTATACCAGTTGACACACCTGATAAGAGACTCGCAATTATACATTTATCATACTCATATATTCACACATAAAACAGTAAGAAAATTTCATCTAAAATTACATTATCACAAGAATTAATCACATAGATGACTCTGAGAACGGTAAAAATATCTGCATCATACAGGTTATACTACCTTTTCTTACCCATTTTGCTGCGATTTCGTTCCTTCTTTAAGTTACCTTTCGCTTCCAAATCAGTTATTTCGCCTGTGGTAGTTATTCTGGATTCATATCTCATGAATGGCAAAATTTTGGTCTCCTCTATTCTTAAACCAAGCTTTCCTTCGGTCCCATAATCAAAATTATTTAATCTTTCTCTACCTTCAAGAGGGAAATTTCCTCAGTACAGATCATATAGGCTGCAGTGCATCCCGCACCAGCGAAAACAGTAAGCTGTAATGCTCACAGCATCAGCAAAACACATAAACGTCGCTTTTCTATGACAAGTATTAACGCAGAATAATTTTTCAGGCTTTGGCTCAACATCAATCAAGAATACCGAAAGGATCCACATTTCTGTTCCATTCTCCATTTGCTGAAAAAACTGCTCGTATTTGACTACCACAATAATATTTCAGGGCCACGTAAATTATACAAACCACAATTCTTCTTTCACCTTGAAGGGAATCAATATACTGACGAAATCCACATACTCAGCTATAAAGAACAAAAAAGACATATATCATCAATATTAGCATATCATCGCATATTGGGAAGCCAATGGTTAAACAATGGTATTATCGCATCCTGTTTTCAAGATTCTAAACTTACTCATTCCTTTCTCAGAGTTCTCCTATCTTAAAATATTCATACAGCACGCATACTATGGTAAGAGATCCTCATTTATACTGACAGATATAGAATAATAATAGATAGATAGTAGCACTGAAAGCAGAAAATCGGAAACAAGGCTACTAACAGCTGGGGACCTGGGTTTGCCAGACCCATAATACCCACAGATTGGATATTCCCCTGAGTTTTGCATTAATTCAACACAGATCTTGCTTCCCTCAGGAGCGACTCTTTTCAATTGACACAAAAAAAACATAAACAGCATTTCACTCGTTCACAAAGAAACCTTTTATCTTCACGTTTGAATCAAACTAAATCCTAATTGCACAAGGAAAGAAAAAAAATTAAAACATCACTTCAATCAATCACATAGAAACATCTTTATCATTAATTTTTACCAACATATTATTCAAAATGCATACGTCACAAATTTAAACTAATCAATTCTTTTACCTCATCGTCCTCTCTACTTCTCACTGTCCTTTCTACTCATTTGCCATGTCGCTCATTTGTTCCGATTGGGCGCCTTCTGCGCTGATCGTTTGTCATTGCCGGTTTTGTTCATTTCCATTTGCTGGATTATGTCTAGGGTTAGCTGGCCGAAATTCAACATCATGAGGTGCTCCGCCTATAGTCCTATTCCCACCGTGTTCACTGTAGTATCGATTCTGGTTGCCGTAACTGTTGCGTTCACGATTCTGTCCACGTCCTCGATCACTTCCGTTGTTCCACCCGTGTTCGCGACTGTTACCCCAGTTTCTATACGGCCGGTCCCGATTATTGTTCCGTTCGCGTCGCGACGACCAGTCACGCCGTTGATTAGTACTACGGCCACGACTGCGATCGCGCTGCTGTGCCCCGTAATAACTTTGTGCCTGATTAGATGGGCATTCTGCTGTATTATATTCCAACTCTTGGAGAAGTGTCTTAAACGTTTCCACGTCCTCTTTGCATCGTCCCGCAAGAATGACGTGGCGCAAGTGCATCGGCAATTTGGTGATGCATATCCTAATTAGTTCCGCAGGCCTGTATGGGTCGTGTAAAAATTGATTTGCCTGCAGCATGTGGTCGAATAGGCGTGCTGGGCTGCCGAAACCAGACTGGTTCAAATTTGGCAGCATAATTATGCCATGTTTGACCCTATCTTGTGCCGCTTCCGACCAATAGGCGGACAGAAAGGCTTGTCGAAACTCCCGAGTGGAGTTGCAGTGACACACTGCAGTCCTCATGCGAATCGCCGGTTCGCCTTCCAAATAGCCACACATATATTCTATCTTATGTGAACTTGCCCAGTCGGGGGGAAGACAAAACTCAAATTGCTCGAGCCATGCTCGTGGATGTATTCCTTTTTGCAAATTTCGAAATATCTCAAACTTTCTCACCGTAAGGAAATGTTTGAAATCAAATCCCCGCATTTCCTCCTGGCGAGGCCCTTCAATGTTTCTATTTTTCTCATGTCTGCCCCCCAAAATACATTCTTCCCTGTCGTCAAAATCTCCCTCGTGGCCGGAGTCCCTCTCTGCACTGTTCGTACAGCTATTTTTAGTGCTATTGGCGAGTTCGTAATCACACGCCATGCGGTTTTCCAGATGCGCCACGCGTTCCTGTAATTCGCCTGTTACAGCTTTGTGCCGCCTGTTCACTTCGAAGAAGCGAACGCACTTCTTCGGTCTCTGCGACCGCTGCTGGTGTAGTATTGTTCTCGCTTTCCGTCACCTTCATCGTGCCTAAGATGTCCGCTAATGCCGCAATCTTATCGTGTATTTGTCTGTTGTCCTCCGCCCCAGTCTGCTTCAATTGTTCTACTTGCCGTTCCAGCGCGTGAATCGCTAGACTGTTGTCCGCTACTGTGTTGCTAACGGACGTGGGACAATGCGTTTCCGCCTCTTGGACCTTCGAGAGTACCTGCTGGCGTTCCCTTTGCAATTCTTCTCTCAGCGCTTGGAAATTCCTAAGTAGCTGTTCTTCGCACTCTTTCGATTCCACATCGCGACTCCGCTTGCCCTGTTCTAAGGCTTGCAGACGATCATCGATTTGTTCAAATGTACGACCTAATTCTTTCATAATATCACTTTTTATTTCACTTGCCAGATTGTTTATTCTTTGTGAGATATCATCGGACACTCTCTGCATCGACTTGTCGACTTCATTTGTCTGCTGGATTAGTTTTTCGTCTATTTGTTCGCCTATCTCGCGGATCGATTTTTCACATGATTCTTTTTGTTCTCAGAACGATTTTTCTGATTTCTCTGCGTTTTCTTTATTTTGTTGCAATAAGGATTTCATGAGTTCTGCCAAATCAATTTGGTTCGTAGGAGGAAAATTAATTTCTGGCTCTGCTGTGAGCCCGTTCGTCCTGTTTTGCATTTCGTCTAAAGTATTTCCCAATGTATTTTCGGAACTGTTCGACGCGTTAATATTCGAAATCAAATTATCCCCTTGGTCCATGTTGCCTAAGTTGTCGGACCGCTTACTTTTAGCTTGGTTACGTGTCTGCATCAGTGCAATTTATACCCGGTCCGCGACACACTACTCAAAATAAATGTGTCCCCCAAAAATTACGACAGTCACACGAAAGATACCTAACCTAGTACGCACTTTTTCAATATAAAACACACAAATAAAGAAAACAAAACAACAAGACAAACAACACAACGCCGCTCAACAACGCCGTGAATCATTAGAAAGTCTGCTCAGAAACAACGCAGAAGTTGTTTGAGCGCTGCAGGGGAAAAAAATTATGATTATAACACGCTCGCAATCTAACGTTTCAGAGATTCCAGAGTCTAGCGGAATCACAGAACAGGGTCGCCATGTGTAACGTTGTTGCTTTATTTGCTATGAGATCGGTGCTAATAGACAATAAAAGCGGGTTAAAAGCTGTGAGCTGTCTGGGGAAGTTAACCTTGCATTATTGAGCAACTGTTTCACCAGGTATCCAGTCTAGCTTACCAAATTCCCAACCAGACTAACATTAATTATAATCTTTTAATAGTCATACGACAACCGGTGATATACATATAAAAGAGAATTTAAATAAAAGAAATAAATCAGTTTATATTTGGAAATTTATTTTAACATTGATCATTGAAATTTCAGCATATTAAACTTGATTCCTAACTAAACTGGTGCCTTATTTAGGATTGTGAAAATGTGAGATTGTAATCTTACGGAACACATCAAATATGGAGCCAAGATTGGGAGACTGCATACAACACTGCATTCATAAAACAACACACAAAGAACGTTGAAACATATGCAACAGAAAATTAACCACTACCAACCGATTCAATTTTCACCCAAAGAAGTTACGTTCGTAGCACAATCCTGTCCGTCATGTAATTACCACACACTGGTATACTAAATTCATATTAACTCTTTGTGAAATCTTCCCGAAAAGAATAGCTGAGGGCTACTTTGATGATTACACCACATGCTTCACGTGGTCAACTTGGCTTACACAAAGAGTGTAACTCCACAATAATTTTGATAATTAAAATAAATTACATCGAAAAGCAATTTACAAAAGAAAAACCTCGAACTGGTTACTATCGTCTTACTATTAACCTGATGGGTCAAACAATTGTATAAGCACGTGGTACTGGTTTCACAAAGTACACCCCTCGTGGGTTGAACATAAAGAAAAGTTGCTATATTGAAAATTATTGTCAAGACGAGACGTTATAATCTCACGCACATTCGCATTTAAGATTGATGAACTTAGTTAGAGTTACTGATCAACACGTGGTTCCACTTTACTCACAAAGTAGTGACAAAGCAACTACCGGAATAAATTCTGAACTTCACACGAGAATCACACTGCGCTGCAATTTAAGATAACATTAGATATTTTAGAGCTAAACCTGAAATAAAGGTGATTAAATTTTCAGTTAGGCTGAACTTAAGAAATCCATTATCCTACGGACTTAGCAGACACGCGCTTAACCGGAGATCTTACCACTTCAGACGCTCGCCACGGACAGACTGCCCTAGTCCCTTTCTGAGGGTGGCTCACAAATACAAACCTAAGTGGCCAGAGGGGCAGCTTTCTATACCAACATGACAAGAGACGGACAGGACCATACTAAGGATAGAAACCTCTCTGCTTTTAGAAAGCGTAGCTACCTGTTCCGACGTTGGTCCTACTGTTCTCTAGCAGACAGGCTTGTCTGCTACCCTCAAGCATGCAACTATGCAACTAGAAATACATTTGCTCATTCATCCTCTCACACAGAAGGGAAGGGGGTTGACAGTATCTTATCATATACGGTATATAAAAGAAAGCGGATGTAGGTTCCGTATGAGACTGTGTGACATGAATTACATATAAACTGTGTTTTAAAGTGTAGTAGTGTGACAGATCGTTCTTGTTTATGTGTAAAAGTAACACGTTCCACTACTCGGCCTCCTCCCAGATAGTCAGAAACACCACAGTAAATTTAGAAGAGGAATTTATGCCGTAAATGACAACAGATTTAAGAAATTAACATGAAAGGAATCCAACAGAGACCTTTCACCAATTCGTTACGCATCCCGTCAGCTGAACCAGGTATACATTAATTACAGTACTACTGAGAAATAATCGCTGGCATTAATGTTTGGAGTCAACTATTTTAGATGTTGTCTTTATGAGAGAAAGTTTACAGTAGTAACAGATCATGCAGAACTTAAGTGGCTATAAAGTTTAAAAGACCCTAGCACCGTCTCATCCGCTGGGCCCTGAAGTTGAGTGAGTATGATTACCAAGTGCAACACAAACCTGGAAAACTGCACCAGAATGCTCAAGTCCTCAGTAGAAAAGTGAGAGTAGCTCAAACAGACGATGTGTCAATTAACGAATTAAAAGACTCACAGGAGAATGACGCAAAATGTTGCCAGTATCGCTCCCAACCGGATTTGTTTACATAAGATGGAATTCTGTACCACAAGACCCCCAGGGTAAACGTATAGTAATACCGGTACCTAAAAACCTACAATCGAGAATAATTGCCCAGTGCCATGAAAGTATTCAAGCTTGCCATAGTGGACGAAGAGCCACAAACGCCCACATTTCGCTGAGGTATTGGTGGGACTGAAGATGGCTGGATGTTGCTAAGTATATAAAAAGCTACCTACCACGTTCCCAAAATTCCCTTACAATCTCTTCCTTAGGCATCAAATACCTTTCGGTTTGTGGCTTGGGGACGTAGTTCGGCAACGAAGTACATATAACCTATCCATTATCGATCACTCTTCCCGATACATTATTTTGGTACCCATCGCTGAAATGTCAGCTGAGGCGCAGTGGTTAGCACACTGGACTCGCATTCGGGAGGACGACGGTTCAATCCCGCGTCCGGCCATCCTAATTTAGGTTTTCCGTAATTTCCCTAAATCGCTCCAGGCAAATGCCGGGATGGTTCCTTTTAAAGGGCACGGTCTCCTTCCTTCCCTGTCCTTCCCAAATCCGATGAAACCGATGGCCTCGCTGTTTGGTCTCTTCCCCCAAACAATCCAATCCAATCCATGTCAGCTGAAACAGTGGCACGAGCTTTTGTGGATCATCTTCTCCTTACTTTTGGAAGCCTTGAAGCCATTATAACACATCAAAGAACCAATTTTATGTCTGCCTTATTTGTCCAAGTTTGCAAATTGCTGAGAATTATAAAATGGAGAATCACCCCTTTTCACCCCCAGGCAAATGGCCGCATTGAGTGTGTCCACCGCACTGTGAAACGAATTCTTTCCTATTACATCAACTCAGCCCACAGTGACTGACAGAAATATATTCCGTACGTGGCAAGTGCGTACAATAGCCGTTTCAACGAAGCCACTGAACATACCCCTTATGATATAATGTTTGGCCGCCCTATGGAATCTCCCTTTGTGATCCAAAAATTACGTCTTGGAATCGATTACACAGCCATTACAGGGCTAGCCCGCCGCCTTAAGGTCATTTGGAAGAAGGTGCAAGGGACCAAACGCAAAGCAACCAGGAAAGAGATGGAAAGAAGTAATAAAAATGCCATCCTTCCCCCCCCCCCTATAAACCTGGTGATTTGGTTATGCTAAAAAAAACCTAGTGTAAAGAAAGGAAGAGTGGCGAAATTTACACCTATGTATGACGGACCATATACAATCATTCGGCTCACTTCCCTTGTCAATGCAGAATATCAACTGTTTGATCACAAGGTGGTCGTCCATTTTCATAGACTAGAACCCTATTCGGGAAGTGTGCCTCTCCTGCTGCCTTCTGCACATTCAGCACATTCTTCCCCCCCTCCCCCCCTGCCCCCGCCCACCTGTGAAGCGGAGGAAAATGAAAGTTCCAAGCCCCCCCAGCTCGCCCTAGATACGCCCTGAGATATAAACACCCACATGCCCTTAGATCCAGGAACTAAACACCAAGGTACTTCTTCTTACTTAGGATATTACCAGTTATATCAACAACAAAAAGTACCAAAGCTAAAGCAACCACCTTATTACTTTACTTTGCAAATGAATATGTCACCCTAGCCTCCCTCTCTGAAAGAGGCTATCAGAGCTTTCCCACCCAGCCTGTTCTGCAATGCTGGCCTAGCCTCATTAATCCCTAATTTTAACCAGTATTTTTGTTATGTTATTTTTTTTGTGTCATTTATGTGTTATGACACGCCTAGGGGTCGGACAACAGCTCTATTTTCAATACCAATACATTTAATTCTAAATAAGAGTATCATATGGAGAAGTGATAGATCAGAAAATGGCTGGCTCTGAGCACTATGGGACTTAACATCTGTGGTCATCAGTCCCCTAGAACTTAGAACTACTTAAACCTAACTAACCTAAGGACATCACACACATCCATGCCCGAGGCAGGATTCGAACCTGCGACCGTAGCGCCGGCCGAAGTGGCCGAGCGGTTCTAGGCGCTTCAGTCTGGAACCGCGCGACCGCTACGGTAGCAGGTTCGAATCCTGCCTCGGGCGTGGATGTGTGTGATGTCCTTAGGTTAGTTAGGTTTAAGTAGTTCTAAGTTCTAGGGGACTGATGATCTAAGATGTTAAGTCCCATAGTGCTCAGAGCCATTTGAACCATTTTTTTTGCGACCGTAGCGGTTTGCTTGACGTATTCCAATCTCTGTCTTGCTCTACAGTTTTTGCCCTCTACAGCTCCCTCTAGTACCATGGAAGTCATTCCCTCATGTCTTAGCAGATGTCCTATCATCCTGTCCCTTCTCCTTATCAGTGTTTTCCACATATTCCTTTCCTCTCCGATTCTGCGTAGAACCTCCTCATTCCTTACCTTATCAGTCCACCTAATTTTCAACATTCCTCTATAGCACCACATCTCAAATGCTTCGATTCTCTTCTGTTCCGGTTTTCCCACAGTCCATGTTTCACTACCATACAATGCTGTACTGCAGACGTTCATCCTCAGAAATTTCTTCCTCAAATTAAAGCCGGTATTTGATATTAGTAGACTTCTCTTGGCCAGAAATGCCTTTTTTGCCATAGCGAGTCTGCTTTTGATCTCCTCCTTGCTCCGTCCGTCATTGGTTATTTTACTGTCTAGGTAGCAGAATTCCTTAACTTCATTGACTTCGTGACCTTCAATCCTGATGTTAAGTTTCTCGCTGTTCTCATTTCTACTACTTCTCATTACCTTCGTCTTTCTCCGATTTACTCTCAAACCATACTGTGTACTCATTAGACTGTTCATTCCGTTCAGCAGATCATTCAATTCTTCTTCACTTTCACTCAGGATAGCAATGTCATCAGCGAATCGTATCATTGATATCCTTTCACCTTGTATTTTAATTCCACTCCTGAACCTTTCTTTTATTTCCATCATAGCTTCCTCGATGTACAGATTGAAGAGTCTCTCCCTATAGCTTACCCCTACTTTTTTCAGAATCTCGAACAGCTTGCACCATTTTATATTGTCGAACGCTTTTTCCAGGTCGACAAATCCTATGAAAGTGTCTTGATTTTTCTTTAGCCTTGCTTCCATTATTAGCCGTAACGTCAGAATTGCCTCTCTCGTCCATTTACTTTTCCTAAAGCCAAACTGATCGTCACCTAGCGCATTCTCAATTTTCTTTTCCATTCTCCTGTATATTATTCTTGTAAGCAGCTTCGATGCATGAGCTGTTAAGCTGATTGTGCGATAATTCTCGCACTTGTCAGCTCTTGCCGTCTTCGATCTGAAACGCCTAGAACCGCACAGCCACACCGGCCGGCGATGGATCAGAATTTAGGATATTGCATGAAGTTTTACCTTTTCATTCCAAAGACATCCTCCCTGAAATGGCACTATGTTTCATTAAGTAATTTTTCCATTTGAACAACCAGAGTGATAATTAATAATATGCTGTACCAACTGAGAAATTTGCTCCTAACGAAGATAGATAACTTGTCGCTTTGACACCAAAAGAAATGTTAGGTTACTCAATGACTATTCCTGTGCTGCGGCCGTGTGGCCTACACACAACAGTGACACTCTAAATTTCCTCTACCGTCCCTCATGGACACCGGTTCCATTTCAGGCTAACTCAGAAGGTAAGTACAGCCTCTCAGCGGTAGTGAAAAGTTGTAAACACGTGCACTCTGCCTGTCATAATCTGGTGAACCCGTCAACAAGGAGTCACACGTTCGGCGGCCATAATGTGAAGGGCAGGGTCACTTCAAACACCTGACACTGCAGTTACCTCCCCACCCCTCTCCATCCGTCGCCGTTCCAGCTGTCGTCGCTGCCTGATCTCCCCCCCCCCCCCCCTTCCCCTCTCTCCATGCTGTCCTTGTGCCTGACTGCCGCTGATAAATGAGAGCTTACACATATTAGAATGTACTATCTTCACTATCAACCAATGTAACGCAGTTTAATACTGAAAGGTACCATCTCATGTAATACCTATTTCAAACGTGATTTCTTGCATCCTTCCTTCTCATACCCGGGTAACTTCTACAACTTGAAAAACCCACCCATAAATTTACTGGCTTACCTAAACCCTTAGCATGCCTGCTGACCAGACTATAATTCCGAGGGGAGTTTGGAAGCTAGAGACCTCCGGCTGACGGAACGCGAAGCGGGAAAGCATCGCAATAATGAAGTGCGCAATTATGGGGTGTCTTCCCGTGCACTGCCATTTAGTTTGGTGGCGCTCTGCATTTCCGAGCTATAACGGATCTTTTATGTTGGGATAAATTTATTTTAGTTTTTGTTACATGTTTTCGTTAAATAGCTGAATAAATTGTAATTAGGAATAATTTAATTAAGCAGAGTAGAGAAGATAAAGTCAACGAGATATTCATTGGGCGGACATTGTCGTAATGTAACGTCATTGCGTTGTTCGGTTGTTAAAAACAAGTCGTTTGTGTTCCGTTCTGCTGTTTGGTCGTGCGCGTATCTGAAAAGAATTAATTCGGGGACTAGAATAAACTTTCACACAATAGTTACGATTCGATATTCCGACAAAAGGGGTTAACGTCAGTGTTAATTTGAACTGTGGGTGACAGGATTAGTTTTGACAGATACGTGAAAACGGACGTAATGAAAGTTGTTCGCATACCATCCTTGAACGTGACTTTTTATTTGATTAACGATTGCGGGCTCATTAAAAGCTATTATCTCATGATTAGGATCAATCCTTCTTTCCTCCTAGATAGTGATCAATCATTAACGTTTACGTCATAAGAAAAAGGATTATTAATAAAAGTGATGTTAAATGACAATTACGTGTTATTCCGTTAGTGTGGAACCGACTCAATATCTCTGAAATGACATTGATATATAATTTGTGTTAAGCACTGAACTGAGATAGGAAGTAAATTGAAATTAGTGAACATTTGATACTGAGACTATAGAAGCACAAGCGCTTAAGGTTTCTCTTCTCTAAAATGGCAAAATAGGTACGAACTTTAACTCAATAGTTGACATTATTTATTGCAAAGACATTAGCATTTCAGCCGGCCGCGGTGGTCTAGCGGTTCTAGGCGCGCAGTCCGGAACCGCACGACTGCTACGGTCGCAGGTTCGAATCCTGCCTCGGCCATGGATGTGTGTGATGTCCTTAGGTTAGTTAGGTTTAAGTAGTTCTAAGTTCTAGGGGACTGATGACCACAGCTGTTAAGTCCCATAGTGCTCAGAGCCGTTTGAACCATTAGCATTTCATACTTATTTTGACGACGCGCTTTTAAACAAAGGAACGTTGAGTCTCTGTACGAGTAGTAAAATTAAATCTAAAAAACATAATTAATAACGGCGAACTCCGCTTTAACAAACTGTATTGCGTGTCGTCATCGGGCAATAACTGCTCAACCCTGGAGACTTGTGTGGTGATATTAGAAGTCGGGCATATAAAACAAACTTAAAAAATCCATTCAAGCTACAGTGGAGTCGGCACAACACGACGTGGGCAATTATAGAGCCTCCTCTGAGGTATAGTACCACCGTACCACCTTCCGTCTAGTCAGCCACATCTTAAGTACTGACTACCTGTTCCCTTTCCAAATTTTTAAACAGTTTTACCATTACGTGCCCATCACAGCCTATTCACTTTTGCCACCACGAAAGTAGAAAAAAAATTCTTTATAAATGAGCTATAGTAATTTTACCCAATAAACCCATTTAAATCGGTTCATTCGAGAAAGGAGTTAGAGTATTATTCACAACAGTCACTAATCCCATTCTAATTTTATTAACTGCATTTTATAAATGGTTAATTCAAACATCACAAGGAGTCGTGAAAATTTTTCGCTTAGAACACGCCAGAGCTGTTGCCTCTACACGCGCTACACAGCCGCTACGCTATCTCAGCGTTAATCTGAAACCTGCCTCCGTCGCAGCACGTCTACCTGTGTGTCTTGCCAGTTTTATAACGCTACCTACTTCACCATGTACCGAGTGTGATAAATTCTTTTACCACTCAGTTCTGGCGGCACCCTAAAAATTCTTACCATACACGCATCTTCACTAATAATGGAATTCCCAAACAGACAAATTTAAGAATTAGTACCGCGAATTAAATATTACGTACTTATTCACTATACCCAGCACCTCGAACATAAGACTTATGAAAATCGACTGTCGAATTATCTCCTTTATATTCCCGATGGCTTTACAGGTAAGCTTTACTAGGAGCAGCACACGACCCAAGAGAACCGGGTGTCAAGCCTCGGTCACAGCCGACAAGAAAAATAATAATTAACAGGTAAGTCCGTCCCGTCACTACAACATGATACACCACCAGAACACTAAAACAAGTACACCCCGCCAGTAAACGGTGCCTAACCTCTTCTTCCCCATCCAGACATATACCAGAAGGCTCAGTATTATGCGCATTTTGTTTGATTAGAGGTGTTGAGCAATGTCCGACCCACTATGCGTTGCCAGTTGCTAGCTGAGTACTAATTGATACCCAATAACTTGTATTTTTTCTCCCCTTATGATTTTGTGTTACGTTTAAGCATTTCACAGTCATTTTGCTGTGCAGCAAAGTCTTTGCTATACCCTATATGTTATAAAATGCATGTATTTTTATAATTCATGCCATTTCTTTTGCACAATATGCACTTGTATGACCCTAGTATGCAAAGGCCCACCACATCCATGGGTTCTGGATATGTTGCACTGTTGCAACACTCCCATTGCGTAAGGTTCCCCTTCAGTCATGATACACGATTTTGTGAGTTAGCGATTCTGGAATCCTATTATGCGCCATGTTCGTGCCCAGAGCGGACTGGTATGTTTAGAAGAAAGTGAAGACCCGAGTTTTAGAAGTTACTCAGTAGAGAAGAGTTGAATGCGCTCCTGAAGTTGAGAAGAAGTGCGCTACCCTCTCGCTGCAGAGTGATAAGCGAAATAGATTTTGTGATAGGATAAAACCAAAGAAGTTTCACCCAAGTAAGTGAAGAATTCTAGTTCGCACATTTAAGGCTTCACCCAGACAAATACAAGTTTCGTTATTGTTCACCCTACTTCTTACGAAGTAATTTAGTGATGAAGTGAAGATGTTACAAGCTAGCATGGAAATCGACATTTGGATACAGTGCTCTGTCGTGTGTTTAGGAAGTGAGAGATACCCGTTTGTTTATTCAAACAAATACACCCATGACATAATAATATTGAAGCACCCGCTGAAATAAGCACTAGATTGTTAATGATTAGCACCCATGACGTAACGTCATCACCCAAGTGCAGTAATGAGTTATCTTGTTGGAAATACAGTTAGCAAGAGACTTCCACCCTAATGAATAAAAGTTTTTATTGCACAATGTCGCAGCAGTTCGCGTCCCCCTTTTTTCGTAGCTCACCCTGTTACTTCATGGATTTCGGGAATTTTGTAGTAGTTAACTCCCACGAGACGAAATCGCCCCTAAGGAGAAAGAGCACAGTTTCTCCCTCGCCCATGCATTGCACTAGGTTACTACCATTGCTCAGAGTAGTTCGTCTATTCGTTCCAACCTCAACCATTACTTTGTATTTCTATTGGTTAATAACAGTCTTGGTTGCAGTTTTAATTTTTTATTTTTCAACGACGCGTTTCGCCTTATTTAGGAATCTTAAGGTTGTCTTTTCTAGATGGACTCGAGAGGCGCCAGGATCTGCATATTACGGTTACTACCTGAGCCCCCATCTTACTCTATTACTCGCTCCTGTGAACGGGAACGCGTTATGCGTTACCAGTCTGCTCTGGGCACGAACATGGCGCATAATAGGATTTCGGAATCGCTAACTCAGAAAATCGTGTATCATGACTGAAGGGGAATCTTACGCAATGAGAGTGTTGCTACAGTGCAACATATCCAGAACCCACGGATGTGGTGGGCCTTTGCATACTAGGGTCATACATATAAAATACAAGTGCATATTGTACAAAACAAATGGCATAAATTATAAAAATACATGCATTTCATAACATATAGGGTTTATCAAGGGCCTTGGTGCGCAGCAAAATGACTGTGAAATGCTTAAACGTAACACAAAATCATAATGGGACAAAAAATACAAGTTATTGGGTATCAATTAGTACTCAGCTAGCAACTGGCAACGCATAGTGAGTAGGACATTGGACTGTTAGGCACTGGTTTGTTGTATGCCGCTTATGGATTGGAAGAATCACTTTGTACCTCCCTCCCCGAGGGCCGTGTGCTTTACAAAGTGTGGTTAGTGCCAGCAGAGTGCCCAGCTGATCGGGTTATTTTTTTCAGTTTTCGCTTTCATAAATTGATCGCCTACCTATTTCTTTCATCTGTGCATCGTTGGCACATCACGACGAGGCTCGTCTTCCTCTGCATCCTGGTCGGTAGCCAATGCTACTCAGACATATTGCCTCCCCCCAGAGGGACGGGAAAGAAAAAAACCCTGCGACTAGTGGATATATCAATGCTCAATCAATCTTATTCTGAAACCCGTTACCTGAACTTGTTCCTGATTATACCCAATTCCTTATTCTTTAACGTGAGTACCCTTCCGGTTCGCCGTGAATGGGCCGCTCGGCATAGATGGCCAATATGCCGGGCTACCCTGGTGTTGCGATCGCAGATGGCTGTCCACGAATATACCCAGAAAAAACCCTGCGTAGACCGCAACATAATTTTCTCATTGGTCAAATCCATTTTCCTCCTAAGCCACAACATCCATTACTAAAGCTTTCGATTCAGCAAATCACTTATGAAACCACTAAATACCGCGAATTCCACCTACGCGTCGATTGAAGGCATGGATTAATGGTACCCCACATTTTTGCACTCATGCTGATCAGGATGACGAGTAAGCCTTTCTTCAGCACGACCATACCTCCCTTCTTCCCCCACTACCTCGTTGCTATTAACTTATACCCCTGCAGTTC
The DNA here is from genome assembly GCF_021461385.2 of Schistocerca piceifrons. Lineage (NCBI taxonomy): Eukaryota > Metazoa > Arthropoda > Insecta > Orthoptera > Acrididae > Schistocerca > Schistocerca piceifrons. Next base: position 832,269,636 of record NC_060149.1, on the reverse strand, counting down.
TTTGGAATCGCCAGTTTAGATTGCCCAGTGACATAGTGCACACGAGTCTGTTAACCATCCACTTTTCACCTGCCACGACAACCTCAGGTATTTATTTACTACTTTTTCATCCACTGTAATGCTTCCCTTTCGTAACATAACTACCAGCTGGAGCTAACAAGATTAATTCATGCTTATAGGAACTCAAGCCTGACCACATGCAGTCTGTACTACCACCACCACGCCCATTATTAGTACAGCAGAGTCCTGCTAATCCGAACCCCGGTAATAGAACGTTCGGTTAATCCGAACATGAAAATTGTTAGTCTAAGTATGGGAAACTGTGTGGTAAACTGCTGTTCATACACACTATTTTAATTTACGCTGTATAGTAACATGTATTACAAAATTGACAAGAAAACATTAGATTTAAACAATGCATAACAATGAAAAAAAAGCTGTCAAACTTACTAAAATACAGCGGACATTTTGTCCCTACTTTTTAGATGATAAAAACTCAGTCATTGTTTTTTTGATGTAATGAAGACAGTCTGTTATATGACGCATACTTGCGCCATCGTCTCATAAACATCAAATCAGCAGCTGTAGCAGTGGGCTGTTGCTCCGAATAGGTAGCGCGAAGTCAAGGGCTTCTGCTGCATCACTGTGTGACACCAGCTCTCCTTTTCCGTTTCAGGCTCATTGTCACTTCTGTCACAGCAGTCCACTTCTCCCTGGTCTTGAGCAACAGCAGCAACTAACTCAGCGTCAGTAAGGTTCTCCACACTTGCCCCATCCTCTGTCATCCACTTATCTACGTCTCCTTCATTAGCTTCTTCACATCCAGGGATTGTCTGTATCATTTGTAGCAGATTTTCCTATTCATTTTCAGCTAGAGTGTCCTGAAATTCAAGAGATGTCCACAGTTTTCTCCACGATTTTCTCAGAATATTTTTTGAAACGTTCTGCCATGCCGCAGCAGCCCAATAAACAACATCCTTCACATTGGTCTTTTTATTTTGTCCACTAAAGGAATGCTATCACCTTGGATCAGCATTCTTAAAAATTATTTTCTGTAAATCAGTTTTAATGTTTGCAGTAAGCCCTGATCCATCGGCTGTAGAAGTGGTATAATATTCGGCGGAAAAAACTTCGTCACAATTTCTCCATCACATAATTCCTCAGTGCTGGGGTGAGATGGCGCGTTATCAACCAAAAGGATTGCACAAGGTGACAAATGATTTTCCTTAGAAAACCGTCGAACAGAGGAAACAAACTGGCCGTGAAAGCATTCTTTGAACAGTTTACCATCCAGCCATGCTTTTATCTGGTTGCGATAATATACGGGTAGGGACTTCATGTTGCTGTTTTTAAAAGCTCTGGGCCTAGCAAATTTGCTGATCTGCATTAAAGGCAGCTTGTGATTACCAGCAGCTTTGCTGCACGCTAATTAAGGCCCACGATCTTTGCAAAATTTAAAACCAGGAGCATGGTCTTCTGCTTTTGACGCCAGGCTTTTTGTTGGCTATGTTCTAAAATTAAGGCCAGTCTCGTCAGCGTTATAAATTTATTGGGAGGGAGTACTTTCCCTCTGTTATCATTTTTTCAAACTCACCCAAGTGTTCCTTCGCTGCATCACCGTCAGAAGAAAGCTTCTCTCCAGTAATTGTTAGCCGACGGATTCCATGACGTTTTTTGAATCTGTCCAGCCAACCCGTACTCGCACTAAAAGACTCATCACCATTGATTAACTTGTTCGGGTAAACAGCTTTCTCCTGAACCAGTGCTCCAAAAATGGTTCAAATGGCTCTGAGCACTATGGGACTTAACATCTTAGGTCATCAGTCCCCTAGAACTTAGAACTACTTAAACCTAGCTAACCTAAGGACATCACACACATCCATACCCGAGGCAGGATTCGAACCTGCGACCGTAGCGGTCGCGCGGTTCCAGACTGAAGCGCCTAGAACCGCTCGGCCACTTCGGCCGGCTACCAGTGCTCCACTCAGAGGAGTTCATCTTTCTCTTTCCTGAGTAAACCACAGGAAAAGAGCTTCATCCACTTGGTCGTACTGGGACTGTTTCAAAGTCTGCCGAATTTCGAGTGTTTTTCCCAAAGACGTCGCACAGGACTGTTCAAGTTTCACTCAGTTCTTCTTCCAATCACAAATGGTTGCTTTACCAACACCCAGTTCTGTTGCCAGTTTAGGTACATTCTCACCATTGTCTATCCGCTTCAAAGCATTCAGTTTTTCTTTGAGAGTTAACGATGTACGTTTCCGTTTACTCATGACGAAAATACGTACACCACTAAACCTGAACGAATACAATACAACTGCTATGCGTGCCCGCGATCGATAACTAACATAACCAAACAGTTTGCGATCCAACTGGCAGTGCACTGACCTAAGACACTACAAAGGTCTCAACAATGCACAACAACAAAGGCAGGGAGTGTGAGTCAGCCATTGTTCCCACACTTGTTCCCATTTGTTACCATGGTGTACCTACTTATCGGCTTAGCATACTTCATTCCAGAAACTCGTCACCGTAATTTCGGCTAATCCGAACAAATCGGTAATCCGAACACGGTCCGGTCCCAATTAGTTCGGATTAACGGAACTCTACTGTATTTTATACACCGAACCCCACCCAGTAACAGCCACTATCGTGTGATAGGAGTACCTTCGAGCAACCCAGCCCTACTATGTGCTACTCAACGGTAGTGGTATATTATTTAATAACTCTCGCTGCAATATCACTACTCCCACCGAGGAAGCGACTCCCCCCTCTCATGTGGTACTTACCAAAGCAACCGATAGTACTACCGTCGCCTGACAACTGGAAAACTCTCCCTGGTACCTCACATTCCCAGCTGGACCAATCTTTAATCGACCTGGTAAACAAAGAGTCAGGTCAGATCACGCTAGACCATGCCGCCGCGCATATCAGTTCAAATGGTTCAAATGGTTCTAAGCACTATGGGACTTAGCATCTGAGGTCATCAGTCCCCTATGGTTAGAACTACTTAAACCTAACTAACCTAAGGACATCACACACATCCATGCCCGAGGCAAGATTCGAACCTGCGACCGTAGCAGCAGCGCGGTTCCGGACTGAAGCGCCAAGATCCGCTCGGCCTCAACGGCCGGCGCGTATCAGTGATTGGCACCACCACCAGTATCTCAGTCGTATAGTTATTCCCAGTTCTGTATGTACTCCTTTAATAATTATCCTTATTGGTTTATCGCTATGGGTAGCTTTTAGAGAAGGACTTTTTGCGCGACTTCGGTCGCCCCTTCCTGCTGTCCCTGAACAGCAACCTCCATGGTAATATCACGCTTAATTTTTGTAATGCGAGCAGGAACGTTTCTTGTTGCCCCATACTATAGCAGTCAAGTAGAAAATAGCCATGGTCTGAGTACCATGTGGATAGAAAAGGAATAGTAAATAAATAAAATACCTCCAAAAGGAAAGACATGGTCCTCCTTAAGTGTAAGCAACAAAGTGTATCACCGTGCGAAGTGATGCAAAAGTGTTAATCCTCTTACCCCCTAGTGATCTGTGCTTCGTCCCTTCTGGAACCCCCACTTATACGCTCCGGCGGAAGTTGCAGTGCGCCACAGCGCGCCGCTGCCTGCCACGGCCAGCGACCTTCGCCACTGCCAGCGCCAACAGTGGATTGCGCACCTTGCGCCATCACTTGCAGCGCCTCACACCGCCGCACCATCTACATCTACATTTATACTCCGCAAGCCACCCAACGGTGTGAGGAGGAGGGCACTTTACGTGCCACTGTCATTATCTCCCTTTCCTGTTCCAGTCCCGTATGGTTCGCGGGAAGAACGACTGCCGGAAAGCCTCCGTACGCGCTCGAATCTTTCTAATTTTACATTCGTGATCTCCTCGGGAGGTATAAGTAGGGGGAAGGAATATATTCGATACCTCATCCAGAAACGCACCCTCTCGAAACCTGGACAGCAAGCTACACCGCGATGTAGAGCGCCTCCCTTGCAGAGTCTGCCACTTGAGTTTGTTAAACATCTCCGTAGCGCTATCACGCTTACCAAATAACCCTGTGACGAAACTCGCCGCTCTTCTTTGGATCTTCTCTATCTCTTCTGTCAACCCGACCTGGTACGGATCCCACACTGATGAGCAATACTCAAGTATAGGTCGAACGAGTGTTTTGTAAGCCACCTCCTTTGTTGATGGACTACATTTTCTAAGGACTCTCCCAATGAATCTCAACCTGGCACCCGCCTTACCAACAATTAATTTTATATGATCATTCCACTTCAAATCGTTCCGCACGCATACTCCCAGATATTTTACAGAAGTAACTGCTACCAGTGTTTGTTCCGCTATCATATAATCATACAATAAAGGATCCTTCTATCTATGTATTCGCAATACATTACATTTGTCTATGTTAAGGGTCAGTTGCCACTCCCCGCACCAAGTGCCTATCGGCTGCATATCTTCCTGCATTTCGCTGCAATTTTGAAATGCTGCAACTTCTCTGTATACTACAGCATCATCCGCGAAAAGTCGCATGGAACTTCCGACACTACCTACTAGGTCATTTATATATTGTGAAAAGAAATGTTCCCATAACACTCCCCTGTGGCACGCTAGAGGTTACTTTAACGTCTGGAGACGTCTCTCCATTGAGAACAACATGCTGTGTTCTGTTTGCTAAAAGCTCTTCAATCCAGCCACACAGCTGGTCTGATATTCCGTAGGCTCTTACTTTGTTTATCAGCTTACTTTGTTTATCTGCCGTCGTCCAAATTTTGTCAAGCAAGATTTCATTACAAAAAAAAAAATATTGTCACTCTTTCAATACTTTTGTTCAGCAAAAATGCAAATTTAAAAAAAATCAAAAATGTATTGCCAAAATTATGTAAGGCCGTCCTTCGCAGGAGCCCCATAGTAACTGTCAAGTTGCCTCCCCATGCTTCACTCCTGCGGAGGGGAGAAGAGTGTACAGTAAGGGCCGTTACTGAATGGATTTAATATTATAAAAATTTGATGTTTTATTTTTCACTTGATGTTCACCAGTGGCGGCTAGTTTCAGCGTGTAAGTCACGTTGCATGAAACCGGAAAGAACCACTTTGAAATTCACGTGTTGAACCATCAGTAGCTTAACTCACGTGTTGCTGACGAGGTAACGCTACCGACCCTCGTGCCTACAACTTGGCTGTCCAATAGAGAGGGTTTGAAGTGGTCACTTGGGGGTGGAGCCGCGGCCAGCCGCCGGGAACGGACACGCCGTCCGCTCTCTTCCGCTGGCAGCTTCCGACCCGACTAGACGCTCTCCTCAAAAATGGTTCAAATGGCTCTGAGCACTGTGGGACTGAACATCTGAGGTCATCAGTCCCCTAGAACGTAGAACTACTTAAACCTAACTAACCTAAGGACATCACGCACATCAGTGCCCGAGGCAGGATTCGAACCTGCGACCGTAGCAGTCGCACGGTTCCGGACTGAAGCGCCTAGAACTGCTCGGTCACCGCGGCCGCCACGCTCTCCTCTCCTGCTCTCTTGGGCAACAGCCCATTCAGTTTCAGCAGCTTCTCTAGGCCCGCCTTTGTTTATTGCAGTAAATCACTATGGCCTTATAAAATGTATAATTTCTTCACCTCAACGAGTGCCCACTGCTTTTCCTTCCTTGCCAATCCTAACACTTCAACATATTCGAAAAATTAAACAAGTAATGGTCTAAGTTTGCTCGGCACTTTGACTCTTTTAGGTGCATTGATATTTGCCAGCAAGACAGTCAGCCTTCTAGAGCTGTACAGCTGTTCTATGCATTCTTAAATTTACTATCGCTACAACTTTCTACATTCCTAACACTAGCAAAAACCTCTGCTGAAGATATTGTATCGCTCATGCATCGCATGCTGGTTTTGAAATGCGATCTGCTAATTCTGGTCAGACAGTCATCCGGATGTACAACATAACATGTATGTACAACATAACATGTATGTACAACATAACATACCCCAGAGACTCTACAGTAGACTCGTCGACACTGGTGTTTTGTAGTTCTTGTAATAGATTTCCACTTTAAATAATTAAACTATAGACATACAGAGCACAGATTTATAACAAATTACGTTTCTTGAATACCTGAACTGTATGTGTATTTCATACAAGTGAACCATATTTACTTCAGTTCTCCAGAAGATACTGGTTTAGGTCTCATGTCACTCTAAGGATTTTTATATGGGCAAGACGAACACTGGAGTGTGTTTTATCATTAGTAATATAATCAAGATGTTCACCAGCATCAAACGCTATTTGTAAATGGCGATTATTCGAACCAGTAGCAAAAATCTTTCGGTAAAGATTGTGATGACAACACTTTCAGTCGCGTGATCTTCGAGTCATACTTTAAATTTGATGGGACTAGAAATCCAGTTATACTCTTTTCTGCGTGCTGCATCATGGATACCCTAGGGATATAGGGTTGTGAGTGGGATCTTTTTTTGTATTCCCTGTGTTACTTTGCACACCAAAAAAAGCATACTAATGGAGGAAACCTAGAGGCATATATTTATTAAAGTACCGTCCCCAATGTCTCTTAAAAATGCGAGATGCTACTCCCAAGCGAACATCATAGCCCAACCGCCATAACGGAGTGGCCGAGCGGTTCTAGGCGCTACAGTCTGGAACCACGCGACCGCTACGCTCGCAGGTTCGAATCCTGCCTCGGACATGGATGTGTGTGATGTCCTTAGGTTAGTTAGGTTTAAGTCGTTCTAAGTTCTAGGGGACTGATGAGCACAACTGTTTATTTTAAGTACCATAGTGCTCAGAGCCAACCGCCATAAGTGCGTGGAAGTATGTGACAATATTTTCCTAGCATGGAAAGTCATCATAATGTATCGAAGATTTTGGTATCATTTTAAATAAAGCTAAGACGCGTATTTTGACAAAATAATATGCAAAATCCATACTTTTGTCCTCAACTCTTACCCAGTCTTGCGGATATGCACCCTCTGTAGTAGTAAACGTCGCAGGATACATTACTTTATCCGAGTACCCAACAGCACGACTTTGTGTAATCAATTTCCACATTAAATAATCACAGTTATAGATAGACAAATAATATTTCTGCATGAGACCGCTACTTGCCAAACACAGTTTAGTCGATTATTCGTGTCGGTATCAAAGATCTCTGAGCAAAGACTCCCGAAATGGCAACACCTTTGATCATAACCTCTAACTAAGTGTAACTGCAATCCAGTTACACTTTTTTCGGTTTGTGCTGTGACGTGGATACCCCAGGGATAGGGGGGATGCGATTATTTTTGTATGCATAGTGCTACTCAACACATGAAAAGGCACTCTAATGGAGTATTTTAACGTTGCCAAGGTTCACTTTATAGAAAAAGTTCAGCTGCTTATTTTCAAAAATAACAATGCATGACGGCAAAATATTAAACATAAAAAACCATAGGACCACGACAGGAGCTCACAGGCTCACAGACAGAGCTATCGAGAAGCCTCATCAGTTCCGGAGTGACAATCCTAACCTTCCATACAGAGGAATGATATACGGACAACAATCCAGCTGACATCATCTCCGGTCTCCTCTCTCTCCAGTCTACGCTAATTCTCCTTCATAACAGTCAGCTGTGTATGTGTTCAAATCAGTATATTTCCCACAGCTGATACTGCCGAGAAAACAACCGGAAACATTGTTATAAATAAGATAAATGTGTGTGTGTTCAAATGTGTGTGAAATCTTATGGGACTTATCTGCTAAGGTTATCAGTCCCTAAGCTTACACACTACTTAACCTAAATTATCCTAAGGACAAATACACACACCCATGCCCGAGGGAGGACTCAAACCTCCGCCGGGACAAGCCACACAGTCCATGACTGCAGCGCCCATAGACCGCTCGTCTAAACCCGCGCGGTTAAGATAAATGATTTAAAAAAGTAGACATGCATTGAGCAATAGTGTTAGGTGCCTGTGTAAGTCATGTGGATAAAATAGCAGTTACCCATGTTGTCCACAGAGCTCCTTTATCTTCTATCAGCGAACTTTTCGTGATTTCAAATGTAGTAGATGATCCATGTGCATCCCTTTTCGTTTATGGAATCATACCACTTTGGATTGCATCCAAATATTTTATAATTCCAAATACATATGCCTTGCAACTCACATTTATTGGGAGAGAACACCACGGCGCACAGAATCGTAATAAATAATATTGCCGCTTCCTCACGCACATGGTACTAGTGGGAGTACGACAATTTCGTCTGTCACCATTTATCTCTAGATATCTATTAAACCATAAGCGGTGTCTATACCTTCTTTATATCTAGTAGTTTTTCCCTCATTGGCATAGTTTCACCTTGTGTGTCGTGCGAGCAGGTAGCTGGTTACTCATCCACTCCGCCACAACGTCGCAAGTGTTTGGGAGTTTATAACTTCAGTGATGTTTGTGCCTGCGTATGTGGTTCAAAAATGGCTCTGAGCACTATGGGACTTAGAACTACTTAAACCTAACCAACCTAAGGACATCACACACATCCATGCCCGAGGCAGGATTCGAACCTGCGACCGTAGCGGTCGCGCGGTTCCAGGCTGAAGTGCCCAGAACCACTCGGCCACACCGGCTGGCTTTAATTTAATTTCTTTAACAAAATTTTGATATAATCCTAGGAGAACTCTAGTTTTAACCGCGCTGGTAATAATGAATTTGCTACAAGTAATTAAATATGAGCTAACTGAAGAATAAATATCTCTTTGAGGTTTAATAACTATAAGGAATTGAGAATGGCAACGGTCATCTGGGCAGTAAAAATTATCCTGAATTGGTTAACCACAGTTCAGTGGGCAAATGCCGTAAAATTCTTTTCCAGTGGCAAATTGCCCTTTGTGGATTGAACTATCTAATGCAACAGGTATTAAACCACCAGTACAATGCGTCAAAATCTGATTCAAACTGCACAAGAGCTATTAAAGTCTTTTTTGTCGTCAGTCTTCTGGCTGGCTTGATGCGGCCAGCCAAGAATTCCTCTCCAGTACCACCCTTTTCACCTCAGGATAGCACTTGCAATCTACGCACTCAATTAGTTGCTGGATTATCCCAATCTCTGTCTTCTTCTACAGTTTCTACCGTCTACAGCTCCCTCTAGTACCATGGAAGTTATTCCCAGGTGTCTTAACACATGGCATATCGTCCTGTCCCTTCTTCTTGTCTATGTTTTCCTTACATGCCTTCCCTCGACGATTCTGCGGAGAACCTTCTGTTTCCTTACCTTATCAGTCCACCTAATTTTCAACGTTCTTCTGTGGCACCATATCTCAAATGCTCCTATTCTCTCCTACTCCGGTTTTCCCACAGTCCATGTCTGACTGTCATACAATGCTGTGCTCCAAAAGTGCATTCTAATATATGTATTCCTCAGTTTAAGATCTTTGTTTGATATTAGTAGACTTCTCTTGGACAGGAATGACCTTCTTGCCAGTACTAGTTCTGCTTTTTATGTCTTCCTTGCTCCGTCCGTAAAGGTTTATTTTGCTGCCTAAGTAACAGATTTTCGTAACTTCATCTACTTCGTGATCAGTAATTATGATGTTAAGTTTCTCGATGCTATCATTTCCGCTACTCCCCATCACTTTCGTCTTTCTTCGATTTACTCCCATTTCATACACTGTACTCATTAGACTGTTCATTCCATTCAACAGATCTTGTAATTCTTCTTCACTTCCACTGAGGATAGCAATGTCGTCAGTGAATTTTAACACTGATACCCTTTCACCTTGAATTGTAATCCCACTCATGAACTTCTTTTTTATTTCCGTCATTATTTCTTCGATGCAACACCAGGGACGAAAGTGTAACGAATCAACTTAAATCACTTAATAAAGGCAAGGCCTCCGGTCCAGACTGGTTCCTCTCAGAGTATGCTGATAAAATAGCTCCATATTTAGTAATTACATACAACCACTCGCTCACAGAAAGATCCGTACCTAAAGACTGGAAAATTGCTCCAGTCATACCAATACCCAAAATGGGAAGTAGGATTAATCCGCTGAATTACAGGCCTATATCACTAACGTCGATTTGCAGTAGGGTTTTGGAACATATACTGTACTCAAACATTATGAAGTACCTCGAAGAAAACGATCTATTGACACATAGTCAACACGGTTTCAGAAAATATTGTTCTTGTGAAACACAACTACCTCATTATACTCATGAAATAATAAGTGCTGTCGACAGGGGATGTCAAAATGATTCCATATTTTTAGATTTCCAGAAGGCTTTCGACACCGTTCCTCACAAGCGTCTTCTAGCCAAACTGCTGCCTACGGAGTATCGCCTCAGTCGTGCGACTGGATTCGTGATTTCCTGTCAGAAAGGTCACAGTTCGTAGTAATAGACAAAAAGTCATCGAGTAAAATAGAAGTAATATCCGGCGTTCCCCAAGGAAGTGTTATAGGCCCTCTATTGTTTCTGATCTATATTAACGACATAGGAGACAATCTCAGTAGCCGTCTTAGATTGTTTGCAGATGATGCTGTCATTTACCGTCTTGTAAAGTCATCCAATGATCAAAAAGACTTGCAAAATGATTTAGATAAGATATCTGTATGGTGCGATAAGTGGCAATTGACCCTGAATAAGGAAAAGTGTGAAGTTATTCACATGAGTGCTAAACGAAATCAGCTAAATTTCGATTACGTGGAAAGTCACACAAATCTGAAGGCTGTAAATTCAACTAAATACTTAGGGATTACAAATAACCTAAATTGGAACGATCACATAGATAATATTGTGGGTAGAGCAAACCAAAGACTGCGATTCATTGGCAGAACACTTAGAACGTGCAACAGGTCTACTAAAGGGACTGCTTACACCACGCTTGTCCGCTCTATTCTGGAGTATTGCTGTGCGATGTGGGATCCGCATCAGGTGGAACTAACGGATGACACCGAAAAAGTACAAAGGAGGTCAGCTCGTTTTGTACTATCGCGAAATAGCGGAGACAGTGTCACAGACATGACACGTAAATTGGAGTGGCAATCATTAAAACAAAGGCGTTTTTCGTTGCGATGGGATCTTCTCACGAAATTTTAATCACGTTTTCTCCTCCGACTGTGAAAACATTCTGTTGGCAACCACCTACATATGGAGAAATGATCATCACGATAAAATAAGAGAAATCAGGGCTCGCACAGACAAATTTAAGTGTTCGTTTTTCCTGCGTGCCGTTCGAGAGTGGAACGATAGAGAGACAGCATGAAGGTGGTTCATTGAACCCTCTGCCAGGCACTTTATTGTGAATAGCAGAGTAATCACGTAGATGAAAGACTACTTCCCTATCTTACACACTTTTTAATCCGTGCAGTTCGTTCTTAGTTTCACACATACTATTCCCTTTTGGTTCCTGTACGTCTCGTATATTATTCGTCTTTCCCAACAGTTTTCCTCAGTATTACAAACGCCTTGCACCATTCTACAATGTCGAACGCTTTTTCCAAGTCGACAAATCTTATGAACGTGTCTTGAGTTTTCTTCAGCCTTGCTTTCATTATCAACCGCAACGTCAGAATTGCCTCTCTGGTGCCTTTACCTTTAATAAAGTGTTACTGATCGTCATCTAACAGATCCTCAATTTTCTTTTCCATTCTTTTGTAAATTATTCTTGTCAGCAGCTTGGATGCATGAACTGTGAAGCTGATTGTGCGATAATTCTCGCACTTGTCGGCTCTTGCAATCTTGGGAATCGTGTGGCTGCTGTTTTTTCCGAAAGTCTGGTGGTGTATCGACTGTCTGATACATTCTACACACCAACGGGAATAATTGTTCTGTTGCCATTTCCCCCAATGATTTTAGAAATTCCGACGGAATTTTATCTATTAATTCTGCCTTATTTCATTTTAAGGTTTCCAAATCTCTTCTGAATTCTGATTCTAATGATCGATCCCCTGTCTCTTACCTATCGACTCCTGTCTCTTCTTCTGGCACATCATCAGTTAAGTCTTCCTCCTCATAGAGACGTTCAATGTACTCTTTCCACCTATCCGATCTCTCCATTGATTTTGAACAATGGAATTCCCGTTGCATTCTTAATGTTACCGCCTTTGTTTTATTTTCACCAAAGTTTCTCTTGACTTTTCTATACGCTTAAACAGTCCTTCAGACAGTCATTTCTTTTTCGATTTCTTCACATTTTTCATGTAGCTATTTCGCCTTAACTTCCCTGCGTTTCCTATTTATTTCATTCTTAAGTGACTTGTATTTCTGTATTCCTGAATTTCCTTCAACATTTTTGTACTTCCTTCCTTCATCGATTAACTGAAGTATTTCTTCTGTTATCAATGGTTTCTTTGCAGTTACCTTCTTCGTTCCTCCGTTTTTCTCTCCCATTCCTATGATTGCCAGTTTTCAGAGATGTCCATTCCTCTTCAACTGAACTGCGTACTGAGCTATTCTTTATTGCAGTATCTATGGCCTCAGAGAACTTCAAGCTTATCTATCATTTCATAGTACTTCCCTATCCCTCTTTGCACATTCATTTTTACTGACTAGTCTCTTAAACTTGAGCTTCTCTTCATCACTACCAATCTGAGTTCTGAGTGTGTATCTGCCCATAGGCAAGCCTTAGAATTCAATATCTGACTTCGAAATATCTGACTGACCATGATGTAATGAAATTGAAAATTTCCTGTACTTCTCGGTCTCTTCCATATACCGTGGCCCGTCCCGGCGGAGGTTCGAGTCCTCCCTCGGGCATGGGTGTGTGTGTTGTTCTAGCATAAGTTAGTTTAAGTAGTGTGTAAGTCTTAGGGACCGATGACCTTAGCAGTTTGGTCCCTTATGAATTCATACACATTTCCATTTCTTCCAAGTATACCTTCTCCTCTTATTGGTTCTTGAACAGTTATTGCGAAACTCAATTTGTCTTTCAACTCTCATTCCTACCACAAAGCCTATGTTCTCCCGTAAGGCTTTCTTTCACTCTTCCCTCTACAACCTCATTCTAATCTCCCACGTCTATTAGATTTTCATCTCCTTTCACGTAGTGAATTACCTGTTCACTATTCTCATACACTTTCTCCAGCTCTTCATCGTCTGCTTGTGACGCAGGCATATATACCTGAAGCACTGTTGTCTGTGTTGGTTTTCTGTTGATTCTGATGAGAACAACTCTATTCTCAGTAACTCACTCTCTGTCCTAACTTCCTATTCCTAATAAATCGTAGTCCCGTTATATCATTTTCTGCTGCAGTCTTGTCTTCATACCACTTCACTTCAGTGTCGCCCTCTATATGTAGATTAAGACGTAGCATGTCCCTTTTCAGATTTCCTAGCTTCTCTAGCACGTTTAAACTTCTGATACTCCACGCCCCAACTCGTAGGATGTTATCCTTTCATTGGTTATTCAGTCTTTCTCTCATGGTCACCCCCTCCCTTGCAGTCCACTCACGGAGATTCGAATGAGGACTAAAATGATAATTAAATCAAGACCTTACGCTGTCGACAGGCGTTGATATACATCAACGGGGACAGCTGAAAATGTTTGCCTGGACCGGGACTCGAACACGGGATCTTCTTCTTACATGGCAGACGCTCTATCCATCCGAGGCACCGAGGTCGCAGATGATAGTGCGACTGCAGGGATTTATCCCTTGCATGCTCCCCGTGAGATACACATTCCCAACTTAATGTTCACACACTATATTCGTAGTGCCCCTGCCCATTACACACATTACTAGCGGCAGACAATGTTACCGAGTCCCGTAAGAGTTCGGGCAATACGTGTACATCCGCACAGAAGAAGGAGGTCAATCTCCTTCACCTTAAGTATATGCAGATGATATCTGTTCTTTCGCACATGTCCGAAAGCCGCGTGGAGTGGCCACGCAGTTAGAGGCGCCATGTTACGAATTGCGCGGCCCCTCCCGCCAGAGGTTCGACTCTTCCCTCGGGCATGGTTGTGTGTGTTGTCCTTAGCGTAAGTTAGTTTAAGTAGTGTGTAAGTCTAGGAACCGATGACCTTATCAGTTTCGTCCCTAGGGAATTTACACACATTTGAACATTTTCGTGCTGTACAGTTGGTGTAGTAGTGGATAGAGTTTTGTCGGCACGGTAGCTCAGCGTGTTCGGTCAGACGGTTTAGCTGCCCTCTGTAATAAAAAACTGAGTGAACGGATCAACGAAGAATCTGACCGGGTGTCATCGGACGTCCGTCCTGAACAAATTCCACGAACAATATAGAACAAAATGAGATCAACAACAAAGGAAAGATGGATAGAGCGTCTGCCATGTAAGAAGGAGATCCCGCGTTCGAGTACCGGTCGGGGCAGACATTTTCTACTGTCCCCGTTGATGTATATCAACGCCTGTTGGCAGCCTAGGGTCTTTATTTAATCATCATTTCATTCTAGAGCGCTGCATGGTCACTGACGGTATCTGTTTTTCGGACATGTGCGAAAGAACAGATATCGTCTTCATATAGAATTAGGACTAGTCCAGAATCTTTTCTCAATGGAGAGATCATCATGACACTTTTTGACTGCAGGCTACACGTTCTTGGATACACGTTATATACCTTTAATGCAGTGATTTCCATTGCCGTCTCTATCCTAGTGCTGTTGATCATAGCTGATTCTTGCGCCTTTTGGGCTCAGTTTGCCGCCACATGGGCAAGAGTGTGCCCTGAAACTCTGTCCGCTCCTTCGCCCTCTTTTACAAGGCCGTTGACTGAATGGGGGTGACTTTTCATACCGGAAGAATCCGGCCGCCAATGCTGGTAATCTTTATACAAAATTCAAGCAGCGGCGGGGTTCGAACACGGGACCAAGAACGTCTTGATTACTAATCAAAGACGGTACCACCCCCCTCCCCCTCCCCATTTTTAATCCTTACAACTTGCCACACAAAAAACTGAACTGAATCGGAGACAATCCTACATGGCTTCCGCCACTTAAAAATGAAAAACAAATTCATGTCCAATCGTTGCATGTATAAAATTTTTGTTTATTTTCTTTTTGTTGATTGAAAACGAAAAACAAGACAAATAAGGCCAGAAAAATGAAATAAACAATACTACATCTACATCTACATACATACTCCGCAATCCACCATATGGTGCGTGGCGGAGAGTACCTCGTACCACAACTAGCATTTTCTCTCCCTCTTCCACTCCCAAACAGAACAAGGGAAAAATGACTGCCTATATGCCTGTGTACGAACCCTAATCCCTCTTATCTTATCTTTGTGGTCTTTCCGCGAAATGTAAGTTGGCGGCAGTAAAATTGTACTGCAGTCAGCCTCAAATGCTGGTTCTCTAAATTTCCTCAGTAGCGATTCACGAAAAGAACGCCTCCTTTCCTCTAAAGACTCCCAACCGAGTTCCTGAAGCATTTCCGTAACACTCGCGTGATGATCAAACCTACCAGTAACAAATCTAGCAGCCCGCCTCTGAATTCCTTCTATGTCCTCCCTCAATTCGACCTGATAGGGATCCCAAACGCTCGAGCAGTACTCAAGAATAGGTCGTATTAGTGTTTTATAAGCGGTCTCCTTTACAGATGAACCACATCTTCCCAAAATTTTACCAATGAACCGAAGACGACTATCCGCCTTCCCTAAAACTGCCATTACATGCTTGTCCCACTTCATATCGCTCTGCAATGTTACGCCCAAATATTTAATCGACGTGACTGTGTCAAGCGCTACACTACTAATGGATTATTCAAACATTACAGGATTCTTTTTCCTAATCATCTGCATTAATTTACATTTATCTATATTTAGAGTTAGCTGCCATACTTTACCCCAATCACAAATCCTGTCCAAGTCATCTTGTATTCTCCTACAGTCACTCAACGACGACACCTTCCCGTACACCACAGCATCATCAGCAAACAGCCGCACATTGCTATCCACCCTATCCAAAAGATCATTTACGTAGATAGAAAACAACAGCGGACCTACCACACTTCCCTGGGGCACTCCAGATGATACCCTCACCTCCGATGAACACTCACCATCGAGGGCAACGTACTGGGTTTTATTACTTGAGAAGTCTTCGAGCCACTCACATACTTGGGAACCAATCCCGTATGCTCGTACCTTAGTTAGGAGTCTGCAGTGAGTCACCGAATCAAACGCTTTCCGGAAGTCAAGGAATATGGCATCCGTCTGATACCCTTCATCCATGGTTCGCAAGATATCATGTGAAAAAAGGGCGAGTTGCGTTTCGCAGGAGCGATGCTTTCTAAAGCCGTGCTGATGCATGGACAGCAACTTCTCTGTCTCAAGGAAATTCATTATATTCGAACTGAGAATATGTTCGAGAATCCTGCAACAAACCGATGTTAAGGATATTGGTCTGTAATTTTGAGGATCCGTCCTTCTACCCTTCTTATATACAGGCGTCAGGTGCGCTTTTTTCCAGTCGCTCTTGACTTTACGTTGGGCAAGAGATTCGCGATAAATGTAAGCTAAGTAAGGAGCCAATGCAGTAGAGTACTCTCTGTAAAACCGAATTGGAATCCCATCAGGACCTGGCGATTTATTTATCTTCAACCCATTCAGCTGCTTCACAACCCGAGGGATGTCTATCACTATGTCCTCCATACGGGAATCTGTACGAGACTCAAACGGCGGTATCTTTGTACGATCCTCCTGCGTGAAAGATTTCTCAAATGCTAAATTTAAAATTTCAGCTTTCGTTTTGCTGTCTTCCGTTGCCAGGCCAGACTGATCCGTGAGTGACTGGATGGAAGCCTTCGACCCGCTTACCGATTTTACGTAAGACCAAAAGTTCCTTGGGTTTTCAGCAAGATCTTTTGCTAAGGTATGACGGTGGTCGTGGTTGAATGTTTCGCGCATCGCTCTTTTTACAGCAGCACGAATCTCTACTAACTTTTGCCTGTCCTCATTCTCCCGATCTTTCTTGTACAGCGAGTGCAACTGCCTTTGCTTCCTGAGCATTCTCCAAATTGCGCTGTTAAACCACGGTGGGTCTTTTCCGTCCGTAACCCACTTTTTCGGCACATACTTGTCCAATGCGTGGTTTACAATGTGTTTAAAATTTGCCCATAATTCTTCTACGTCAATCGTACCGGAAGTAAATGAAGTCGATTCATTTACTAAGTGGGATGCTAACAACTTCTTATCTGCTCTTTCTAGTAAGAACAGTCTCCTAGCCTTCTGGACCGACTTTTTAACTTTCGTAACCATAGTCGTAATGACATCATTATCACTAATCCCTGTCTCAACAGTGACACCGTCGATGAGGTCTGTTCTGTTCGTGGCTACCAGACCTAAAATATTTCCATTACGCGTTGCCTGTCGATTTGGCTGCTCAAGACAGTTTTCGGATAATGTGTTCAAAAGTAATTCACACGACTCCTGAAAAGGGAGCAGACAGTAAAATAAACCAGACGTAAATGTGTTCAAGAATGGCTCAAATGGCTCTGAGCACTATGGGACTTAACATCAGAGGTCATCAGTTCCCTAGAACTTAGAACTACTTAAACCTAACTAACCTAAGGGCATCACACACATCCATGCTTGAGGCAAGATTCGAACCTGCGACCGTAGCGGTCGCGCGGTTCCGGACTGAAGTGCCTAGAACCGCTCGGCCACCCCGGCCGGCCGTAAATCTGTGGACTGCGTGAGAGACAGTCAGCACGGTGGACCGAACAAATGACAAAGGCGCTTTTCTTTGGATATCGGAAAGTCCCAAACCTCGAGAGAACGCGCACATGCAGCTGCCTCGTAACGTTATCGAAGTATGTGATACTTCCATAAAGAACGACTAGGCAGCTGTGTCAGTGTCCTAGCCATCATCGTGGGAAGGGCAGAGACCTGAGCGATGTATTGTGCTTTGCAGAAAACGTAGGTATCCGGTATCCCATCTTTCAGAAACAGATTAAGGGAAAGCCGTACAGGATGGCTCCTTGAGTGTTCTCCTTAACCGACTTCTAATTAAGTGTAACCATTTGGAGTGGAGAACGGTGAATGATAACTCCCAAAGATTTATGTCTCTCTGCCTGCGGAATGACAGCATTATCAAAAGCCCTTAATTTCGTCAATCGACACTTCCTTCGTTGATGCGGGCACCAGATGCAAGGCAAAACACGTCCAACGCAGGCTTCTAAGTCAGGAACGATTCTTCGAAGAAGAGGCTCAGAACAAACAACGACATTGAAAGCGGACATCCTTGAAAAAAAAAAAAAAGACTACGGATGGTAACAGGGGGTGTCAGTTGCTCGTTGACAGCTGCCGAAGCTTGGATAACGTAAACAAATTGCAGAAGACCCTGCGCGCCTCAGTTGTGAACCCAACGTCTTCGAGTATGTGCAACAGGATGCTATGGCTGACCCGGTCGAACGCTGTGTCAAAATCCAGAAATGCCAAAAGACCAGGAACACAAGTAACAGTGACCACCGACATACATCACGACATTCTGCTGCTAGAGTCAGAACAGTACGACCAAGAATTCAACTTTGATGGTCAGCAACAACTTTCCCCAGCAACATAGACAGCCAGCTAGTGACTGTCCTCATCACAGTCTTATAATAAAAATTTAATGAGGTAATCGGACGAAAATTATCAGTTGCTGCCTTAGGCAACGCATCCAACCCCGGTGACTTGCGAGAAGATGATCTCACAATAAGGTCATAGAGTATGCCTCATTGAAGACATTATGACCAGGTGTAAGTATACGATGAAGAGCCTTAAAAAGTAAATCGGATGACGCATCGACAGGATGTACCCACATCCCCTTCAACTAGTCTGATGTTGAATTAGGTGATATAAACAAGAAAATTCATCCGATACCACGAAACGTGGTTTGGATGGCATCCTTAACTCTTTCATTCAACGCTGCTTCAACAGTAACAATTGCGGATTTACACGCCTGGCATCTGCAGTCCGCAGCGAAGTCTGATGCGCACTTTCATAACTATGCAGGAGAGATTAGTAAAATTCTTGCGCCATCCAAAATTTCGGCCCTCTGTCAGCGCAGAATCGTATCCACGTTTGTCTGACTTTCGACTTTGCCAGATGAACCCACCATTCCAAAATAGAGGCGTATCGCGAATCACCTCATCGAGAAAGGGAATCTCCAAGTGCGCCACATTTAGCATCCAGGGCGATCGAAACAATTTCACCGATTGTCGCGTGTGATTTAAAGTAACAGTCACAGCACAGTGGTCGGTGAAGCTGATGGGGATGATATCGACAGTCAAAATCGTATACACATCCTATCAGATAAATAAACTCTGTCAAATATACTGCCAGAAGTAGCTGTAAAAAAGGAATATTTGACAAGAGTCGGATATTTACAGACCCAAACATCTTGAAGGTTCCAGGAACGAACTAAACCTTGCAACTCCCGACAGAAGATGAAACTGGGAGACTGATTTAAGGATACAACACGCAGCTAAACTCACCACCTGTCAAAAAATTCTGCAGAATTTCGGTTACGAATATCGGACATCTACCTTATAAAACCGCAAACGATCCAAAGTGCGACCGGTACCGGACGGTGCATAAAGAAGAAACAAGGTCACACGAAGAAAAGTATGTCCTATTCCTTTGCCGTTACCAACAACTTCAATCCCTTCAGTAGAAATACCCTCCGTGAAAAACAAGGCAGTCCCCGTGGAACATTCAGGAGCCATATATTAAACACATTGCAAAAAGGAGGGTGAGAAAAGCTGTACTTCTTGTAGGCATACTACATCCGCATAGGGATCATAGATAAATTGATAGTATTAATATTCAAAGAAAGAAATGTATAAACCTACATTCTGTAACAACATTCGTGCTGCTGACCAACTGAATTACGTCACCAGTGAGTGTCAAGATCCATTGCTGAGTCCCGTGACGAGTCAGAGGGTGGCAGGCTCCCACAACCGTCTCTCGAAGATTTATGTCTCTTCTTTTTACAAGCCACCGCCAGCTCAGGTTGAACGTGTTACGTACCTCGACTACGAAGTAAAACAGCATTGGCAGTAGGGGATGTAGACGGGGGTTGGGTTGGGGAGTTGGGTTGTTTGGGGGAAGGAGACCAGACAGCGAGGTCATCGGTCTCATCGGAATAGGGAAGGACGGGGAAGGAAGTCGGCCGTGTCCTTTGAAAGGAACCATCCCGGCATTTGCCTGGAGCGACATAGGGAAATCACGGAAAACCTAAATCAGGATGGCCGGACGCGGGATTGAACCGTCGTCCTCGCGAATGCGAGTCCAGTGTCTAACCACTGCGCCACCTCGCTCGGTGATGTAGACGGTTCTTGAACGTTAACCAAAATAGGTAACAAACTAGGATGCACAGAGGCCCGCTCTGTAGAATGGGATCCTTGCAATTAAGATCGAGAGGGGTCAGAAATCATAACTTCTGGGTCGACAGGTAGAATTTCGTGGCCACCAATCGCCACCATTGGAATAGCAACAGTTGGTCGTTCCGACGTCACCTGAATGAATAACATCAAGGGAACAGGTAATTTTAGTGGCTCCTCAATTAGCTGATGATGAATCATTGATAATCAGAAGGCTCGGCGACTTCTCCACCCTTGGGTGATTCCGTGGGGGTTACCTCAACGGCGTGAAGAATGCTAGGGAAAGCACAAGAGACATAAGTAGTTACTTTCGCAACATCGACATCTCCAGGAATGCTGGACTCAGCACTACAAGATACATCAGCCGACAAAGTTAGTTCAGGGAGGGGTGGGTGAGGAGTAGACGTATCCGACTCCTCACCATCCTCACGACGTCTCTTACGTTGCACTGCGGACACTGCCGCCTTGGCAACAACCATTTCAGGTCCACGCAGCGATGGTAAAGACGGAAAGACGGGAGCACCATCCTCTTGAGCAGAAGAAACGAGTTCGATGCTGTTCAAATGAGGACTTCAATACAAATACCCGCCGTGGGTAATTAGATCTAAGGTGGTCACTTTCACTGCAGAGAAAGCCTTTCCCCAGTTGCCCACTATACGTTATGTGAATGCGGTAACCACAGACCTGTAGATGGGAAGGAATATTACTTTTGACTACCATCTCTATTGAACGGATCCCGATATAACATTGCAACCGGTGTTGAGTGGACCAGCATTTACGTCGTATACCCCTCACATGACCACAACGGGGCACCACGTCCTTAAGTAAACTGTAGTCAATTTCCAGCGGGAGACTCAACACTCAGACACTGATATAATCTAGTCCCACGTAAGCAAAAAGCACTATACTCATGATTTATTCACGATGCTTAAAGGGAAGTTGAGAACCATGACCCAAAAGCAACCTATCTACTTGTAGTAGATCCTAAAGCCTTTCCGATATAAACATAGTGGTGCTGGCGGTGGTGGTAAGTTTCTGTGGAACCAAACTGATGAGGTCATCGGTCCCTAGCCTTACACACTACTTAATTTAACTTCAACTCACTTACGCTAAGGACAACACACACACCCATGTCCGAGGGAGGACTCGAATCTCCGGCCGGGGCAGCCACGTGAACAGTCGCAAGGCGCCTCAAAACGCGCGGCAAAAGACATACACTACGTGATCAAAGGCATCCGGACACCCCCAAAAATACACGTTTTTCATATTAGGTGCATTGTGCTGTCACCTACTGCCAGGAACTCATCAGCCAGCGTGTGTAGTGCCAACAGTAAAATTCGGAGGCGGTGATGTTATGGTGTGGTCGTGGTTTTCATGGAGGGGGCTTGCACCCATTGTTATTTAGCGTGGAACTATCACAGCACAGGCCGACATCGATTATTTTAAGCATCTTCTTGCCTCCCACTGTTGAAGAACAATTCGCGGATGGCGATTGCATATTTCAACACGATCGAGCGTCTGTTCATAATGCACAGCCTGTGGCGGACTGGTTACACGACAATAACAACCCTGTAATGGACTGGCCTGCACAGAGACCTGACCTGATTCCTACAGAACATCTTTCGGATATTTTCGAACGCCGACTTCGTGCCAGGCCTCACCGACCGACATCTATACCTCTCCTCAGTGCAACACTCCGTGAAGAATGGGCTGCCATTCGCCAAGAAACCTTCCAGCACCTGATGGAACGTATGCCTGCGAGAGTGGAAGCTGTCATCAAAGCTAAGGGTGGATCAACACCATATTGAATTCCAGCATTACCGATGGAGGGCGCCACAAACTTTCAAGTCATTGTCAGCCAGGCGTCCGGATACTTTTGATCACATAGTCTATTGCTTTGTGGCTCAGGGAAGCAAACACCCCTCTCTGCGTTGACGCTGCCCGGCGGTGACGTATCAGCGGCGGCGTCCGTCAGAGAAATGCTGGGTCGGCGCCCAGCAATGCCTGTGGACAGCCTGGGGCGCCAGTGCCCACCGGGAAATTGGCGCTGAAGGCGGCACGTGCAACCGGACTCGAACCCGTGGCTGTTCCTGGCGATGCTCGATTGTCCCACAGCTCGGAGCGGTCACGGCGTCGTGGTAGTGCTGCAGCCCTCGGCGGCGATACGAAGATGATGACTGGATGACATTGGAATGACATCTCTCCGCCGCCTCAAAATACAGCATTATTTACACCTTTCTCTAGAATACTGTTTCCCTGAAACTTGAGGATAGTCACGTCGTTCATAACAGAGACCAGCCCTCGTATGTTGACGTGGACTCACTCGCTGCAGCGGCTATTGCTGCACAATGCTGTTTTCTGCTGCCTTTGTTACGTAACCCGCTTGCCTATTCTATTACACTGGCCAACATGTCGCCACATGGGTGGCTTCCAGCCTATGGTGGCTAATACGGTTCTTCTGGTGGCTAATTTAGCACTCCATGTTACTTTTCGGTGAAACCTACAGTGGAAATAAATTCCCGAAACACATCGTGTTTTGTATGAAAAATCTTGACTGGGTCAGCGTTTTATTATTTTAACCGTTATTGATGCCGTTGCAGATTTTCGAAACAAATCGTTATAATGAAAGAAATTCCAAACGTCAACGAGGATGTAAACACCTTCAACACGTTTTGTGGCGCTAATCTCTCTGAGCTCTGCGAGAATAGGATGAGAAATAGTCCAGAAAGAAGTAAATGCTTATATTTTGTGACGTGAGAGAAATTTGTGCACACATTTCAAGCTGTAGATTGAATTAATGTTCTGTCTGACATAATGATATCCATACGTGATAATTCACTTATACGCATTCATTAGGACAATAGTAACGGGGCTTCGTATTTTACGATAAACAGGTGTTGATGTGGCGTTTACTGCCTCTTGTTTGCACCAGTGACGATTTATCTACGGCCATTCACTATGATGTAACGTCCTGCGATAAAAAAGCGAAGCAGTTTGGTATTTTGAGGGCGATGATTCACGCTTATGAATGGGCCGATGGTCTGCTGCGCGAGACAGCCTTGAATACGACACCGGCATTTGTCAAAAGCAAATTGATCTATAAAATCCAGCCACGCTACAGCGAAGGCTGGCGAGTTAATAGGTTCTTTTACTGTCACTAGCTCATCAAGTTTTTTTCTGTTGTGAGGAGTTTGGTGTATTTATGAGCTACTGTTTTGCTGGGCGTGTTATAGAGTACTCGTTGATGAACAAAATGCTTGCTAAGTGCTAAACAAGTCGTAAAAAACATGAACTGAGAGCACCACGCACATGACGACTAACGTGACGGATCCGGCAGTGGAAAGAAAACACATGACATCATTTCGATTGGAGCAGATGTAAATATTCTATCCATGGAAATTAAATGCTTCTTAAATAACTAGAGGAAATTATTGTATCCATGGAAACTAAATGCTTCCCAATCAACCTTCGCTCTACAGGTAATATAACATTCGGAGATAAAAAAACTGATATTTTCTATTTTAATACACAAATATGTTACGATATTTTACTCTGGGGTAAATCTTCATTCAGGGGATAAAGTGTTTCTTGTATAGAAACGTATATTAATTGTAAACCCTCTAGTCAGTTTACTCCCTACGCACTTTGTTCTCGGCAATCAATCACAGTTCGTAAAGAACAGCAGCAGTCATAAATATAATATTAGAATTCGGATTTTTAAACGTCAACAGGAACTTTCAACCGCGGCAATAAAGTAACATTATAAGAATAAATGTCTTAATGTGGCACAGATAGGAGTGGGGTATTTAGTCATAAAATTCTTTGATCACCTACTCAGTGAAATCAAATCGGCTTGGCAACTCCTCCTACTCCACAAAAGAACTTCTAAATGCGTAATACATACATATATATATATATATATATATATATATATATATATATATATATATATATGTGTGTGTGTGTGTGTGTGTGTGTGTGTGTGTGTGTGTGGTGTGCTTAAGAGAGATAGAGATGATGGATGACGTTTGGTTTTTGGGGCGCTCAACTGCGCATTCATCAGCGCCCATACACAGTCCCAATTTCTACACAGTCCAATTTTTTTTACACAGTCCAATCTAGCCACTTTCACGAATGATGATCATTAAATGATGAGGATAACACAGTCCCCGGGCAGTGGAAATCCCTAACCCGGCACGGAATCGAACTCGGGATCACGGGATTCAGAGGCAGCAACGCTAGCCACTAGACCACAGGCTGCGAACGAGAGAGAGATAGAGAGGTAGAGATAGATAGATAGATAGATAGATAGAGAGAGAGAGAGAGAGAGAGAGAGAGAGAGACTGAACATTATGAATAGATATCTAAGGCAAGCGTGTAAATTGTCAGCAGGTTGCTGTATTTTTTAACCAATACATTGCAATCCACAATACACTGAAAAATGCAAATACCTGACCTAAAGTGTCGAAACGATTTTATTCTAAACCAGTGAGGTCTTTTTTTACTTCTAATGAATGTTATACAGGGAACGTTGCTCACAACGATTGGTCCTGCGAGTAGTATTAGGGAGACCAAACATGTGCTTGAAAGAACCTTCTACTTAAATTCGAGGTCATGAGATATAGAATAGTAACTCAGCTGGAGAAGTAGCGGCCATGTTCTGTAGCAGCCCAACTGTCTCCTTAAACGATTTAGGAAAATCATAGAAAGTTGATGTACGTATACATGCAATGAGATAACCAGTGTCATGAGGAGAGATATGGAAATGTTATATTACAGTACTCTTTCTGGGAGAAGGGAGCAGCTTCTCTACTATCACGTTCAAAAATCCCCGAACGATCTGAACTGAGATTTTCCAGATTTGCATGCAGCTCACGTTACGTATTTCTTGTAGGTTCTCTAATCTCTTTGCAGTACTGATGTTTAGCTATACAAAATAGTTACCGCAAGTGACCAGTTGAGAAAACTGCTCTGTATGACAATCAATCCTGGTGTAAATTAATACCACGATGTTCCCAATATTAGGAAACGTCTTATGACACATGAGACAGTCCTTAACGCTGGTAGAATCAGCTTAATTGCAATAAGCGGTATTTCAAAATTATTATCATACTCATTATTGTCCGCCTCGGTAGCTGAGTGGTCAGCGCGACGGAATGCCATACAAAGCGGCCCGGGTTCGATTCCCGGCTGGGTCGGAGATTTTCTCCGCTCAGGGACTGGGTGTTGTGTTGTGGCGACAGGAAGGGCATCCGGCCACCCCTTAAATTAACCATGCCAAATCCGACTATAACCATACCGACCCTGCGAAAATGCTCGCCAAAGTCACAAGAAAAAGAAGAAGACCTTAGTCATTATTACTTGAAACTAACTTTATCACATACGTAATTCTGTAATCATTAGTCAAAATTAAATACTGATATGGACTAGGGATTATGAGACGATGCCTGGACTCTATAACACTTCGTAGTACACTCCTGGAAATTGAAATAAGAACAGCGTGAATTCATTGTCCCAGGAAGGGGAAACTTTATTGACACATTCCTGGGGTCAGATACATCACATGATCACACTGACAGAACCACAGGCACATAGACACAGGCAACAGAGCATGCACAATGTCGGCACTAGTACAGTGTATATCCACCTATCGCAGCAATGCAGGCTGCTATTCTCCCATGGAGACGATCGTAGAGATGCTGGATGTAGTCCTGTGGAACGGCTTGCCATGCCATTTCCACCTGGCGCCTCAGTTGGACCAGCGTTCGTGCTGGACGTGCAGACCGCGTGAGACGACGCTTCATCCAGTCCCAAACATGCTCAGTGGGGGACAGATCCGGAGATCTTGCTGGCCAGGGTAGTTGACTTACACCTTCCAGAGCACGTTGGGTGGCACGGGATACATGCGGACGTGCATTGTCCTGTTGGAACAGCAAGTTCCCTTGCCGGTCTAGGAATGGTAGAACGATGGGTTCGATGACGGTTTGGATGTACCGTGCACTATTCAGTGTCCCCTCGACGATCACCAGTGGTGTACGGCCAATGTAGGAGATCGCTCCCCACACCATGATGCCGGGTGTTGGCCCTGTGTGCCTCGGTCGTATGCAGTCCTGATTGTGGCGCTCACCTGCACGGCGCCAAACACGCATACGACCATCATTGGCACCAAGGCAGAAGCGACTCCCATCGCTGAAGACGACACGTCTCCATTCGTCCCTCCATTCACGCCTGTCGCGTCACCACTGGAGGCGGGCTGCACGATGATGGGGCGTGAGCGGAAGACGGCCTAACGGTGTGCGGGACCGTAGCCCAGCTTCATGGAGACGGTTGCGAATGGTTCTCGCCGATACCCCAGGAGCAACAGTGTCCCTAATTTGCTGGGAAGTGGCGGTGCGGTCCCCTACGGCACTGCGTAGGATCCTACGGTCTTGGCGTGCATCCGTGCGTCGCTGCGGTCTGGTCCCAGGTCGACGGGCACGTGCACCTTCCGCCGACCACTGGCGACAACATCGATGTACTGTGGAGACCTCACGCCCCACGTGTTGAGCAATTCGGCGGTACGTCCACCCGGCCTCCCGCATGCCCACTATACGCCCTCGCTCAAAGTCCGTCAACTGCACATACGGTTCACGTCCACGCTGTCGCGGCATGCTACCAGTGTTAAAGACTGCGATGGAGCTCCGTATGCCACGGCAAACTGGCTGACACTGACGGCGGCGGTGCACAAATGCTGCGCAGCTAGCGCCATTCGACGGCCAACACCGCGGTTCCTGGTGTGTCCGCTGTGCCGTGCGTGTGATCATTGCTTGTACAGCCCTCTCGCAGTGTCCGGAGCAAGTATGGTGGGTTTGACACACCGGTGTCAATGTGTTCTTTTTTCCATTTCCAGGAGTGTATATTTGCTGTCGAAAATAGTTTCCCACCACCTGCTGAACATCGTTCCTATGGCGTGTAGTTTTGCATAGACTGGTCATGGAAATAACCAATTAAAAAAACGGGGTTTTCCGCGGCAAGCGCTCTATTGAAATTTTAACATTAACAGGGTCTCGCGAGTAGTTTCACTGTACACATGCTGTGTTACTTGTGCACACATTTAACTTTTAAATGAGTGACGAACTTTTTTCTGGATATGGATTGAAAACCAGCACCTATAGTTATGCTAAACAATGAAAGCTTTCGTGAGTGACCGAGAAATGATCACGGAAACGATCATCATTGGCAACTATGCATGAAAAGATGTGAAATATCAAATATTACACCATTACCAGTTATAAACTCTAAATTTGAAAATAAATGCAAATATTTGTATTGAACTGGAAATCCTATGAAAAGACTTATCTACCTGCTAAATAACCACAAAGGAGGTTCTAATTTCACTCACAAGTAGCAAAGTGTGCATGTGTTTAAAAGTGAAATGCCAAGATGTAATGTTATGTGATGGGTATTGTAACCTAGCACCGTTTCGGATGTTAAATAAATAAACTCAGATGTTCGATGTCGAATGTTATCACCAGTAGCGAGATGTTTGAACCTGAAATGATGATAATTCTTCTTACCTGACATGGATTCTAACCTGGGACCTTCCACCGTTGTTTCCTAGCCATGAATAGGCGTTAAATACCAATTGTTTCTTCACTATTAGATAAATGTACACGTGTTGGACTACAAAGAACACGACAGAATGTTTTGTTCAAAAATGGTTCAAATGGCTCTGAGCACAATGGGACTTAAAATCTGAGGTCATCAGTCCCCTAGAACTTAGAAGTACTTAAACCTAACCAACCTAAGGACATCACACACATCCATGCCCGAGGCAGGATTCGAACCTACGACCGTAGCAGCAGCGTGGTTCCAGACTGTAGCGCCTAGAACCGCTCTGCCACTCCGGTCGGCCAGAATGTTTTGTGCTGACTGGGAGACCAACCCTGTAGAAATGGCCATGAAGACGTTTTAACTACCAAATTAAGTTGCTAGGAGTGGCTTGTTCGAACTTACAATGGTTTTATGGGAAATTCTCTGCTGACTGGCAATCAAACCCAGCACGCATTATCGTTGTTGACTACAGAGGAAGACACCTTTGCAATTTCATTGTTTTTCACCTGTAGCTAGTAGTGGTGGGTCATTAGTGAACCAACATGTCCAGAGGAACGGTTCACTAAATTGACCGGAAAGACTGAGGAACCACCTCTAAGGAACAGTAGTTCACTGTGCACTTCGGGCGTGATCAGTCCAGTTCAAGTGAGCAGTCGTTCACATTTTACTGCAGTC
This sequence comes from Schistocerca piceifrons, assembly GCF_021461385.2. NCBI lineage: Eukaryota > Metazoa > Arthropoda > Insecta > Orthoptera > Acrididae > Schistocerca > Schistocerca piceifrons. The sequence goes on along the minus strand of NC_060149.1, from coordinate 832,241,054 downwards.
GCAGTCAGCCTCATTCCTGGAATTGTCGTTCACAGTTTAGTTCAGCTGGTCTAGTTCCTCCTTTCCTCGTCGGCGCCTCGGCCTCGCTCGGTCGATTTCGTTCTCTTTTGAGTAGTCGCTTATTCCTGTTCAACTTGTTTACGGTTACATAATAAGTAAGTTGTGTGCAATACATACATATTTTTCGGGCAACAAAAAGAGATAGCTGCTTATTTCTTCGTCATTTTTAACTACTGTATAACACATATGCTGATGAGTTAAAACATTATGACCACCAGCTTAATAGTGTGTTTGTCCGTCTTTAGGACGAAATACGTCACTTATTCTGCGTATCACAGATCCGACAGTTTGTTGATACTTTTGTGGAAGTATGCGGCATTAGCTGTCTACTCACAGCTTGTGTAATTCGCGTAAATAACCGGCCGCTGAGTTGCGTACGCGGTGATGACACCCGATAGCGACCCAAATGGGTTCCATAGGATTTACATCAGGCGAATTTGGTGACCGAGACAGCAAGGAAGTTCACTATAATGCTCTTCAAGCAACTGTAGTACGGTTCTTGCTCCGAGACAAGGACAATTATACTGCTGAAAGATGACATCGCCGTCGGGGAAGATACTAAGCATGAAGGGATGCAGGTGATTTGCAGCTATCAGTGTGTCTTCGGTTACTACCACAGGTCCCATTCATGAGCAGAAGAATGTGTCCCATACAATAATACTGCTCCCATCAGTCCGCATCCTTGGCGTGCTGCACACTTCGAGCCGCCGTTCACCTCAGTGACGGCGTTTCTGGAGACGGTCATTGACCCAGCAAAAATATGATTCGCCCGAAGAGCCGACACTTTCCGATTGGTCGACGGTCGAATCCTGATTGTACCGTGCCCACTGCAATCATAACTGGCGATGCCGTTGGGTCAACATGTGACTAAGTAGAGGTGGTCCATTACGGAGCTCCATCTTCAACAATGTACGATAAACGGTTCGCTCCGAATCACTTGTGAGTGCACCAGCAATGCGTTCTTTCGGCAGAGATACCGCAGATCACCATCTACTCTCTTTTATAGAGCAGACAAGCCTCCGAACCACACATTCTGTGAAGAGTCGTGGACATCCGACCATTTAGCGCCTAGTGGTAGCTTCACTGTCCTTCTACCTGTTTCCGTAGATGCTCACGACAGTAGCACGTGTACACCCGACCAGAGTCGCCATTCTCGAGATACTCGTTCACACGATTTGGGTAATCACAATCTATCATTAGACAAAGTCGCTTATCTCAGTGGATTTCCCCATTTTCAGACCCTATCTTCGCTAGAGTGATCCCCATCCATCTTTGCTGCGCTTACGTACTTTTCATAGCGCGTCACGAGGGGTATCCAATGTGGCGGTGGCCACTCGTCATAATCTTTTCGCTTATCAGTTATTTATCACAAAGCAAGTTGTTTTTTTGTGTGACGAATTAAACAAGCAGATATTGCTTTCTTTATTCGCAGATTAAATTTCGTCTGCTTGATTTAATGACTAGGATATAAGATAACTTTTAATAGCTTTTTTAATTGTTAGTGTAAGAAAGTTTACCTAAATCTTGCCATTTGCGCATTTCCTCCAAAAATAAATTATGACACTTAGGGAGGCTTTTATTTTTCAACTATGGTTTTTTTTCTGTGTATTACACCCTAGTTTGGTTTCATAGTACAAAAGAAAAAAAAATGTACATGATATCAGCTCGGTGGAAAAAAGGGGAAACGGCGCCTCTCCATTTAAAAAACCGTAGACTGGTGTAAATTTGTATTTAATTTTTATAACAAAAAATATTGGTCAGAAGTATCTTTTTAACGAATTTTTTTTTACTTTCCACTTTTTTGATACCCTTTTGCTGTATTAACTTTTATAGCACAGCCTATACATTTACTATTTACTAACCGTGTGAGGCAAACGTAACAAAAAATAACATTTTATTTTAATCATCCTTATTTTTACATGAAATTTCTTTATTCCCTTGGAAACTTGTGGGAATACTCACACACAACCTCTAACATTCTGCGTGGTGTCTGTTTGTTCTATATCGTGTCTCCCTACCACTTTCGTGCATCGATGCTCTGAGCGTGTTTTTTATGGAATTGACTAGTTTGAACCTGGGACCTGTTGCTGGTAAGGAGACGTCAGACCACACATGACATGTAGAGTTCAGAAGAGTTCAGTGAGACTAGCGATGATATAACCAAATACTTAATGATTTCAGCGTCAGCTCCACTGCACTCCCTGTAAAAGAATCTTAATACTAACTAAATTTAGTAGAAGGGGTTCAAGGCTTTCCTATTTTTAGTTAGCTGGTAAAATAACGTCGAAAAAGCAGTTAAGTTTACCATTGGAAATTTTATTCTACTCAAAAAACATTGTTAATAAATTGCACTATTGATGATTGGAAATGTTTTAATACAGGATGGTAAAAACCAACTGCGTTCAACAAAAATGTGAACGAATATTCCCTGAATGGGTTTCCAAGTTCTACAATGGAGCGAAGGATGACCTATGCCATATCACATCTATAATATAGGTTTAAATTAAGTTTCACAAAAGAGAAAACTATCAAAATGGTCTATAGTGACCCTCAATTATCTTTAATTACTTATCTAACTTGTCGTAAATTACAGTGGCTGATGTGACTTCTCAATAACTATATAACAGAAAAATCATCGCGTTTCAGATTTTTACTTCAAGTGGCAAATGTGAACACCATGAGCTTTAATTGACGATCGACACTAGTATTACGCAAAAAGGGGGCGTAACAGGTGAGACTTCTGCAGTTCTGAGTGAAGCTTTATGCGCTGTTATGTGGCATCGCGTGCGTTCATTACCTTGTCGGTGTTCGTCAGGGGGCGGCGTACAGCACAGCTCCGCTCACCTTGCCGTCTCGGAAGCAACTCTCTCCTAACTTCTCCTTGATAATTTGTCGGCCTATTGGTTCTCCAGTATCCGTTCCGGTTGTCGTTATTCCCTCCGTAATAGTTGTTGCCGTTCCTCGGTGAATTATAGTTATAGCCATATTCTCTTCTAAATCCATAACCGGTTCTTTGTTGAAATCTATTGTCGTTTCTTGGTGCGAAGTTATCACATGGTTCGTAATTATTGTTTCTTCGTACTGTGTCTTGTGGATTCCACTGCTTTGTGCTTTCGTTTTCACGTGCGCTTCGTCTTTTTCTTGCGTCATCTTCCGAAAATATGAACTCTAGTTCCCTTAGAATACCTTTAAATGCTTCGACGTCATTGCCTCCGCGACCTACTAATCATTGCTGGTATTTCAATGGTAGTTTCATCGCGCATGACTTAATCAACTCTCCGTCACTGTATGGTACATCTAAGCATTGATTTTTCTTTGCCATTAATTCGAAAAATTTCACGGGACTCTTCTCTCTTGAAGTTTCAAAATATGGGTTCTGTAATAATTCGTACTTCACTCTGTTCTGTGCTTCGCTGGACCAATATCGTGAAAGAAACTTCTCTCTGAAATCTTCGTACGATCGGCATGTCGCTGCAACATTCTGCATGGTTTCTGCGACTGTTCCTGACATGTGTGCACATATAAAGTCTAATTTGTGTGCTAGCGTCCAGTGTTCTGGTAATCCTACTCGGAATTGATCAATAAAAGTTCGTGGATGTAATGAGTTTCCTTCTCGAAAGTGTTGAAATTTTCTGACTGAGGAAATGATCGTTTTCGTTCTTCGTCATAGTTCCATATGAAATTCGCGATTCTTCGCCACTTTTGTTTCTGATCATTTCTCCCGTCGTTCTTTCCGGTTGTGGTAGATCCATTGGATATTGTCCACTGTAACTTTCGCCTACCCTTGCGTAGTATCGTTGAAGTGGTACGCAATAATTTTCTTCCATCGGTTGTGAACGTGTAGCTGAATGCATTGCACTGTACTCTTCGCGACCTGGCTTTCCATTGTCAGCTATTGGTTCGGTATCTTGTCTGGCTAGCCTTGCTGCTTCATTGCACGATCTAAACTGTCTTGAAACATACATTTGTGGTTCCGCATGTATTTGTGATGACGTTTGTTCATCAAGAATTTCGAAACGTGTTTCTTGCTGTGCAGGCTGTCTGACTTCACGTATGTTACTTTCCGCCTGTGATTGGAATCGCAAATGAATGATATCTTCGTTAATTGCTTGTTTTTCCGGTGCTGTTACATATACGGATGTGGTTGCAGACTCTGTGCTTGTTCGATCCTGTTCTCTACGCTCTTCAATGGTTTGCAACAACTCTGTTCGCAATTTCTGAAATTGCCCCTTCGTTTGCGCTTCTATTTTGACTATGCGGTTACCATATCTTTTCAGCGCTGCTTTTGTGATACGTTTGTGTAACACACTGCTTTCAACAATGTCACGCGCTGTACCTGCTGCTTGTCTAGTAATTACGTTTATCTGTTTCTCTAGTTTCTTGACTTCTCCCTGGGTGTTGTTACGTAATGTTTTGATCTCGTCCTGAATGTCATTACGCAATGTTTGTACGTCCGCTTGTACCTTGTCAATGTCTGTTCTCAAAAATGGTTCAAATGGCTCTGAGCACTATGGGACTTAACATCTATAGTCATCAGTCCCCTAGAACTTAGAACTACTTAAACCTAACCTAACCTAAGGACATCACACAACACCCAGTCATCACGAGGCAGAGAAAATCCCTGACCCCGCCGGGAATCGAACCCTATCACTTCTCGAGATTCTTTTGCCTCTTCTTCAATATGACTTAGGTGTAACTGAATTAATCTCACGCATTTGTCTCGTGGTTTCTGCATTCTGAATTTGAATTTGGTTGGCTATGTCTTTATTTTGCCTTTTCATGCTTTCCGTAATTTGTTGTAATAATTCTGCCAGATTAGTGGGTCCTATTGCGTTTTCTTCCGACGTCCTACGCTCTGTGTTTTCGCCCAAGTGTTGGTTCGCAACCGATTGCATTGAACTGTGCTGTGACACGTTTCTGCTCGCATTCCTTGTACTGTGTGGTGAGGGAGCTCTGATTACTTGTACTATGGGTTCTACGTATTCAAGACGCAAGTTAGAATCCTCATCGACTGTCTCTCTACTTTCCTGCTCCTCTGTCGTATGCTGACTTCTGTTTTCTATGCCTTGACGTACATTATCCTCGTTATGGTGCGTTATATGTCCTATTCCTCGCGATACTGCATCGTCTGTTCTACTGTCCTCTGTTCTCTGTCCATTTTTATGCTGGGTCTCTACCTCAATTCGGTCAAGGTCTCGATCTGCTATTGCTAATCTTTCCGAATCTCTTATTTTCTGTTTTAAAAGCAATTCACGCGCCCTACTTCGCGTCCACATGCGCTCATACGATCTCACGCGTTTCATAAACTTTTTGCACACACGACATGACAATCAATTCACTTACCTGTTGGGCCTGAACCAACTTGTCAACGATATATCCGCCACCTGTGCGCTTGCATTGGAGAGACAACTTAATTCTAACAATATTAAAATTCATAACTTAATTATGCTATTGTCTCTGCCAGAATGTCTCACTTTTATTGAATACTTTCTTACTATCTATCGCTGCAGGTACTGTTTTCGACTATGAATAACTTTAGGAAAAAAAATTTTGTTACAAAAATTTTTCAACAAGATATTTTTCTGACCTAGTTAGGCATGTGGTCGACCTTCAATCATGGTATTTTACCATCCTGGCAGGGTCGCCATTCTTTAACATTCTGCGTGGTGTCTGTTTGTTCTATATCATGTCTCCCTACCACTTTCGCACATCGACGTTCTGAGCGTGTTTTTTAGGGAATTGACTAGTTTGAACCTGGGACCTGTTGCTGGTAAGGAGACGTCAGACCACACATGACATGTAGAGTTCAGAAGAGTTCAGTGAGACTAGCGATGATATAACCAAATACTTAATGATTTCAGCATCAGCTCCACTGCACTCCCTGTAAAAGAATCTTAATACTAACTAAATTTAGTAGAAGGGGTTCAAGGCTTTCCTATTTTTAGTTAGCTGGTAAAATAACGTCGAAAAAGCAGTTAAGTGTACCATTGGAAATTTTATTCTACTCAAAAAACATTGTTTATAAATTGCACTATTGATGAAAGGAAATGTTTTAATACAGGATGGTAAAAACCAACTGCGTTCAACAAAAATGTGAACGAATATTCCCTGAATGGGTTTCCAAGTTCTACAATGGATCGAAGGATGAAAAACTATCAAAATGGTCTACAGTGACCCTCAATTATCTTTAATTACTTATCTAACTTGTCGTAAATTACAGTGGCTGATGTGACTTCTCAATAACTATATAACAGAAAAATCATCGCGTTTCAGATTTTTACTTCAAGTGGCAAATGTGAACACCATGAGCTTTAATTGACGATCGACACTAGTATTACGCAAAAAGGGGGCGTAACAGGTGAGACTTCTGCAGTTCTGAGTGAAGCTTTATGCGCTGTTATGTGGCATCGCGTGCGTTCATTACCTTGTCGGTGTTCGTCAGGGGGCGGCGTACAGCACAGCTCCGCTCACCTTGCCGTCTCGGAAGCAACTCTCTCCTAACTTCTCCTTACTACAATTTACCGAAGTTGGTATAAAAAACCTATCTGGCTGTGTTTTCATCCGACCAATCAGGGTCTCAATGTTAACCGTAAGCTCCGCCCACAAAAATTCTGTCTATCCAATGAGAAATGTTATACTTTTTGTGGTGGGGCAATGTTTTTAAAGTTTGCAACGTAACAGACACGTGAAAAAATCTCACGCTAAAACTTGCAGCTGTTGTGGTCCTTTTAGTGTTATCGTAAGATCTATACTGTTCTTCTGGAGGGCTCTATCTTTTAGCATGAGCTGGGGGATGGTTCTGACGTAACAGAGATGCGAAAAAGTCTCACGCTAAAACTTGCGGTTTGGGGTGGCCCTTTTTGTGTTATCGTAAGATCTGTACTGTTCTTCTGGAGGGCTCTATCTTTTAACATGGGCTGGGGGGTGGTCCTGACGTAACAGACGCGAAAAAGTCTCATGCTAAAACTTGCGGCTGGGGTGGTCCTAGCGGTTAGCTGGCGATGTGGGTGTCTGTCCCTTATCGTAGGGCCTTCCAGCTTAACACGGTTCTGCTCTCGGCTTCTGTTCTCGTTTCTCCCCTCGGAACTGCGTCTGTCTCACGGTGGGAAGGTATGACATGCATTTAGGCATTCTTGTGTTAGTCTGTGGTATTCCATTTGCTCACTCGTTACTCGTATTACTTTGGTTAATTTAATGTCACGATTTATTCGGAGCTATGTGACATACTACTGGATTTGCTTATCATGTCAGGGTTTTCATGGAAGGTGTTGGATTTGCCTGACACCTTACAAACCTGAAAGTTACACTTATCTTAATAGAAAGGACATGATCAGACACATTAGTCATTATTTTTGCGATCTCATCAATTTCTGCTTGATTACTTACATATTTTCGTCTGTTGGTTCTGTTTAATGATTCAGCGTAGTGACTGTATTCATAATGGATTCAGAAGGGTAAAACAACAGAACAGGGCAGACGAACCGTTAACGATTCTTCAGTTTTTTTAAAGCCTCATATTGGGCATCACTATAGACGATATAATGTACATATATAAGGTTCTGAAAGAATTCAGAATTCCAGATATGGTAGTTTGGCTTCTAAAATGGCACAAGATCAGACTTCGACTTACATACTGGAAAGGAAAACATGAATGAAAGGAACTGCAGTCTCTTCTTGTGGATGTAATTTAACTTCATCACGGAACATAAACATTTTCAGTACTGCTTTCGCCGACCACCTTGTATCATGGATTTGCTTGGAGCACGGAAAGATAGTCCATGAAGTGGTTCTTCCAGAAGAGAGTTTGCAGTTAATTCAAAAACTATCAGTGAAACCACGTCACACATCTTATACCTGATAGGTAAATACAAGACACCTTTTTCCGACATAACGCACCTCTAAAACTGGTCGTATTTTTGGCGGTTGTGAAAGAAACTAATGACATAGCTAAAAAGCAATTCAGCCCGAATTTTATGGACAGTATTTTTCTACCATTTTCCGCAATAAGATAAATGGCCTAAACATGCGTAAAATTATCAGCCTTGAATAGTAGCGAACATTAATTTTCTTTTATCCTCAGGTATATTGTTATTTCAAGTACATTAATATGCATTTAAAGAATTTTTGAATTTTGTATTCCCTTCACTCTCGTTTGTTAATGGCTGCCATCAGTTACTCAGAAGTTCTCTTCCACAAATAACTGATGACTGATCCCATGCATGAAACTTAGTGCCTCTTTCAACTGGTTACTGATCGAAAACTGGTTATCTTCATCGACTGTAAAGATCTTCAAAGCAATGATGTGTGATATGTCGTGGTGGTTTTGAAAATAAGTCTTGTTTCTTTTCACTTAGGAAGTTTCGATGATCTCTGATCATATTTATGTAGTTTTCCCAATTGCTGACACAGCTGATTTTAGTATGCAGTTTCTCTGTTGCTTTGTCGGAAGACGTGATTTTTTCAAATAAATTTTCACAGCCCACACAGATAGAATGGTACTTTGATGTTACTTTACACATCTACACATTGTAAAGGAAAACTGTTAGTGTTGGACTGACAGATGACAGTTTAGTTTCAGTTATTTAAGGCTAGTAAAGTCGACACGAGTATATATTATTTTTCGTTTAACTGACGAGAAACGAAGACTTGCTACAGTTCCGAACTGGCCTCGAAGGTGAATGACGACAGTGGTGGTCCGAGCTGGGTCGTAAACAGGTTTCGTAATCCGTACTTCCATTCAGAAACTCTATACTAGCTTGCTGACACAGGCCCGTCACATCAAACGACTAATAAGATACTTTTAACGACGCATTCAGCTAAAGAATTTAAATCAAACAATCTGTCTACTTAAAGCGTTCATTTAATTTATTATGCTGAAGTAATAATTGTGTGTACCTGATATTTTTTGAAGAAACCTATCTAAAATCTATGTAGCATGCACAATTCGGAAAAAAGGAAGGGTGAAATCAGAAAAATCATCAGTGTACTAATTCCTATAGATGAGCGAGTTTGTACATGTATAGTAGCTTGGAGTGCCGTGTTTGAACTTGAAATGGAGTGACAGAAAGTTTGAGCTTGAAATGATGTTCAGATGGTTCAAATGGCTCTGAGCACTATGGGACTTAACATCTGAGGTCATCAGTCCCCTAGAAGTTAGAACTACTTAAACCTAACTAACCTAAGGACATCACACACATCCATGCCCGAGGCAGGATTCGAACCTGGGACCGTAACGGTCGCGCGGTTCCAGTCTGAGGCGCCTAGAACTGCTCGGGCACACTGGCCGGCTGAAATGATGTATTAAGAAGTTCATTGTCTGGATGGATGTTGAAACTACCAGATCAAAAATCGAACCCAAATACATGCCTTTCATCGAGACATAGAGGAGTTCGCGATCTAGGGGAAAACAAGGAGCTGATGATCGTCCTGAGAGGTTAGAATACTGCGAAAGTGGAGGTCAGATTTCGAATTTCAGTCCAGCCAAAAATTTTCAACGTCTCATTTTAAAATCAGTTAAGAGCCCTTACATGACCATTTATTTTTGCCAGCCGGCTCCTACCCTGCTCGTGCCCCTACTCTACCTGTCCCCTGGCTTACGACCTACACGCAAAATAGTTTATACATACTTAGAGACAAAAGGAATAGAAAATAAAATTTCTAGTTTAAGAAAGATTACTGTTGACGGAGCGTCTGTTTACCAAGCCTTCCGCCTCGGTCATGGCTGACCACCAGTCGGTGGCGAGTAGATATCATCTCTACTGCCAAATCTGAACTGCGGCGTAACGTTCTTGACGTGTAAATCCGCTTTGAACAGTGATATATTTTGTTGCGTGTGTTATAGACAATGTCCCGCAGAATAATTACTCGTTCTCAAAGCGATAAAAGTGTAGAAAATAGAGACGAGAAATTCTTTTCAGGAATAGACAGAAATAATACGTGTGAAAAACACGGTTGTGAAACGTTAGGTGAACAGATATTCGAGAGCAGTAATAATATGGAATCTTTTGACGAACAATCAACTTCAGAAATGCCAACTGATAATGAGACATTAGTGCAAAATAATTTGTTTTTAAATACAACAGACGCTCCACAGCCACAAATTACGCGTAGCAGACGTAATAGTTTCAGTAACGAAACCACTATAAATGCAGTCAAACAGTGTGACTCCATTACGTGGCGAAAAAGATTCAAACGGTACACAGATACACAATCTACGTAGCAGATATCACAGTTTTATTGACAAAAGTTCAGAAACCACGGAAGAGGTGACACGATTACAATCGTCTGAGGATGTTCAAATGAACACAGATGCACAACACGTAACAACGAATAGAAATCCGAAACGGATCCAATAAAGGCATTTTTGCTACAAATGAGACAAGGCATGAATCAAAACTTTAACAGAAGGGCACAAGAATCAGCAAATCTAAAACACGAAATCAAAGTAGAAATTCAAGCAGTCGCTGTAAAATCAAACCAAGAATTACACGCCAAGATTCAAGAAATAACAGATAAACAAGAAGCATTCGCGGTTAGCATACGAGAAACAATGACAGAGAACTTTTGTAAACAAAACGCTCACATTGATGAACGTTTTAACATACACACAGAAAACTGTTTGATACGTCACCGCAAGCTGGTGCGATCGCAGGATAAAGACGAAACGGTTAAGGAGACAAATATTCAAATACAAGAGAGACTCACGGAAATCCAATCACACATAATTGAGGCGAAAATTTCTAGAGACACTGAAATCCAGAATATTAGGGATAAATTAACAGAAGAAGTTGTGACACTAACTGACAGAATGGAACACATAGAAATCAATCAAAACTCAGAAAATTTGAAAGCAGATTTTAAGAAAGTAACCAAAAGTAATCGTAAATTACGAAACGAATTGACAGAAAAGCTCAACGAACTCACTACAAGAACAGACCTGTTAGATACTACCAATGACAGTAAATCAGATGACACTACACCAGTCTCAGTTCAACAGATTTCTAATAGTAAAGATACGCAAATTACAATTGTGCAACAAACAATCGCAGACCTAGAATCACGTAATAATTTGTTACATCTAAAAATCAATTCTTTACAGCAAAGGATAGCTGACACACAAGAAACAACTGCAAACAATCAATTCCAACAGAACACACACCATTACGGCATGCCTCAGATGCACAATACATATAATGGCGTTAGACTTCAGAGAGTAAGAGATCGTAACCAGGCAGAAAGACACACAAATTCATATTCACAACATTACGATAATAATTACACACAAAGACATGACGGTTTCGACCACAAGCATTTCCTTTCAGTGAGAAAGTTTAAAACATTTAAAAACGACAGGACGCAAATACATCCACTGGACTGGATCCAACAATTCAATGCGGCACTCACACCATCATGGCCAGTTCAACATAAGCTAGAATTTATTATAAGTTTTCTTGAAGGGGAACCAGAGAGAAGAATGCGACCAATTGCTAGACAGTGTTTTTCAGTAGAAGCATTCCAGGAAGCATTTCTAGCAGCATATTGGTCAGATACCACACAGAGTAGTATTAAAGATCTGCTAATTAGTCTACCAAATTTCGAGAATTCTACATTCCCAACAATCACACAATTTTTCGAGTATGTTGTTGAACAAAACCAATACCTCAATGAGCCATAAAGTCAAATCCGCATTAATACAGTTGTGTATTTCAAAACTCCCCAGAGCATTGAAAGTGTCATTATTAACAGGCCAGCAAAAGGACAGCGCGTACGCATTTAGAGACATCCTGCAATTGCTAGAGGTATACCAGGCAGATTATGTGTTTGTTAATAAGAACTTTTCACGACGTAACGCAACCCAGACAAACAATAATAATTTTGAGCATACACGATTTGGCAATAACAATCATAATAAACGCTTTCGCAGCGAAAATGAAAACTTTAGTCGAGAATACACACAGGGATTCAATGAACAGCAGTATAATAACAATGTACATTACAATTCAAGACAACAACAAAGCCATCCAAATAACACGACACATATACAACAGGAAATGCCGAACCGGTCAAACTTTCACATGACTCATCGCCAAGAAAAGGCGACAGGTGCAAACAATTACATGGGTCAGCCGAAAAATACACAAAACGAACAAAGACAGCCTTTTCAGAGAAACACGCGTGCCTTGCCCTTATAACCACAGGTATGACGACAGAAGGAGAGAAAACCAACACCGACCGCAAAGGACATTCTACAATGACAATTTTCATAGAAATTCAAACAGTGCACAACAAACAAGTTATCGTATGAATGTACCAGACACAAGATTTCATCCGCCACCTACCGCTAGTAATCATAACGGTAGAACAGTGCAGCTCATAGAAAACACACAACACTCCCCAACAGAAAATGAAATGTCAGAACATATATGACTAGAGATAGCATGTGATGAATCTCTAAATGACGACACTATGGATAAGGACAGAGAAAATATAACGATAGAGAATGCCATTACATTCGACGACGTGCGAGACACATTGTTACAAGAAAAACCGATCATGCAAAAAACTATATGCCACCCAATAATTCAGATACATTTAAAGTCACAAAATATTTTAGCAATAATTGATTCCGGCTCACCAATGTGCGTAATTAACGAAGACACATTTAACAGATGCAATAGCGATAATGATTATCCAGTATTCCCGTTACACAAAACTAAAGTTAAGGGAGCATTTCCAGGAAAAATCATTGAAGTCAAAAGACAGACACAGTTAACGTTTGTTTTTGCAGGGGAAACTTTCCACAGCAATTGTTGGATAGTTCCACATTTAACAACTGATGTAATATTAGGAATGAATTTTCTCGTACAGTACGACGCAAAGATTGACTTTAAATCGTCATACCTAACATTACAGAAGGAAGACTGTGAAGTGGTAGTGAGATTTCAAAACACAGTATCCTCAGAAGAACAAAATATGCACAGGATCGAGATTATTGCAGATTCTAAAGATAACGATTGTTATCTCACACTATACACGAATACACATAATAACGACATGGCAGAGGAACAGGAGTATAACGTATTAGAGACAATTACACGCAAGGCTGGAGACAGTATAGCAGAAGTCGACACAGAACGCACAGAATTAGAAAATATTCTTGTGCAACATAAAACAGTTTTTAACAATGTTCCAGGAACGATGACAGGATTTATGTACGAATTTCAGGTGAAACCAGACGAAACTTTCAAAGCAAAACACTATCCAATCCCGCATATATACACAGAAGCAGTTAAGAAAGAGTAACGAGCAATGATTGATCAGGGTATAATTGAACCAGCAGCAAGCCAATGTATAAATCCATTACACATCGTTGAAAAGAAGGATGGATCACTCCGTTTAGTTTTAGATTCACGTAAGGTTAATAAAATAATCATTACAGAAACTGACCGACCACAGACGTTAGAAGAGTTACTGCAAAAGTTTCATGGCACCTCCATGTATACCACCCTCGATCTCAAATCAGGATTTTGGCAAATCCAGTTGCATCCAAATTGCCGAAAGTATACGGCATTCCTTTGCTTTGGTGAATGTTACCAATTTTGTAAACTTCCGTTAGGGCTAACGATTTCGTCTGCAGCCTTTATACGAGGCATGAATACAATTCTCCCACAGGATCTTAAAAACAAAATTACTACGTTTGTAGGTGACACTCTAATCGCAGCAGAAAACTGGGAACAGCACAACCACACCCTTCAACAATTACTGAATACCTCCGAGCAAAATGGTATAACTATAAACCTCCGTAAATCTGAATTTGGAAAAGCCTCAATAAAATTTCTAGGTCATATCATTTCTCAAACAGGTATTGCACCAGACTCCGACAAATTGCAAGCATTGAAAGATATCGACGTGCCAACAAATAAGAAGGAACTTCGGAGCTTTTTAGGCCTTATTAATTATTTTAGAAAATTCATTCATTATAAAGCATTAGACACAGCCTGGCTATACCAGCTCACAAGTAAAAACACAATTTGGTCATGGAATGAAGACGCTGAAGCTGAATTCGAGAATTTGAAAGAAGCTTTACTAAGGGCACTTTTGTTATCGCATCCTGACCCAACACAAAACTTTTCCATTGCAACAGATAGTTCAACTACAGCACTAGGAGTACATATTTTCCAGGAAGTAGAGGAGGACGGTAAGACAATTGTTAAACATATTGCGTTTGCAAGCAGGGCACTTTCTCCAGCAGAGCGCAATTACTCTGTAACAGAATTAGAGACGCTATGTGCAGTATGGGCATTTAAGAGATTCCGTCATTATCTATATGGAAGACACACCACAGTATATACCGATCACCGAGCAATCCAGTATTTATTATCAGCAAAACTTCCGCATGATAGATTAAGCCGTTGGAAATTCTATCTACAAGAGTTCGACTTTAGTATTGTACACATTCCAGGCACGCAGAATATCGTTGCCGACGCACTATCGGGATCTATTCAGCATAAACGACTAGAGAAAGAAAGAACCTTCTGATACAACAACCATAGTATTATGTATATCAAACAAGTAGCTTTCGAAAACTTTATACCATCACCATTACAGGACATAGAAAGAGAACAGCAGAAAGATGAAACACTAAAAGAGATTTTAACGCTTTAACGAGACAATAGCAACGCAAAAATCAGACATAATTACACTACACATCAAAATATTCTGTTTATTCGCTCGTACCCAGACGGCGAAATTGGCTTTTATGCATTCCAGAAGGGGTCAGAAACAAATTCATATGGTATGCGCACCTAAGCTATGCACATTACGGAGCTAGGAAATGCCTTCTAATTCGTCGACAAAATTGTCACTTCAAGAATATGGAAAAACACATTCGTAAAGTTATAGCATCCTGCAAGATATGTCAGAAAGCTAAATCATCTACAGTATCACATATTCCACCACTGTATCCCATCATACCGGGTAAGTTAAGACACATGGCAGCAGTAGATCTTTTCAGTCAGATCCCCAGAACAAGTAAAGGTTATAGTTATATTCTAGTAGCCGTAGAACTGACATCCAAATTTGTAACATTTTCTCCACTAAGGAAAGCAACAGCTAGATCAGTATCAAGAGCATTTGTTAAGAGATTTTCAATCAATAGTAGGACACGTACAGAAGGTTATTTCAGATAACGGACCGCAGTTTGGGTCAGACATGCGGAAACAAATGTTAGAGAGTAAGAACATAACACCAATTTACATATCAAGATATCACAGTTCTTCTAATCCGCCAGAAAGAATAATGAAAGAGATTGGGAAACTTTGTAGAATTTATTGCCACAGAAAGCATACAACATGGGACGAATACATTTCACAGTTTCAGGAAGTAATAAATGCTATACCTAATGAGTCAACGATGCTCTCACCAACTGTAATTCTGACGAATAAAGACCCACCGAATAAACTTACTGAAATGATTACTTTTCCAAAGAAGCGTAGACTTCGTCATTGTGAGATAATAGACATGGCACTAGCGAACATCAAACGAGCTGCAGATCATCGGAAGAGACAGCAGAAGCAGGTAAGTAGATTACGCAAGTACGAGATTGGCGATAAGGTACTAGTTCGTACCCATTATCTGTCACACAGAGGGAAGAAACGATCCAAAAAATTTGAACTTCTATACGCAGGACCGTACAGAATTCGAAATATTCCGCACGCTAATGTAGTACACATTGAGACACTCAGAACAAAAAAGTCGAGAGGAAACCATCATATGTCAAACATAAAGAAAGTCTTAAAATAGAAAACAACCTTGTTACAGGGATACATATAGGCAGAGTATAACAATGAGCTTTTTGACACATTCCAGCAAACCCGAATACATTGAGCTACTAATGGGTTATTTACGTGCACAACAGGTCACCTCGATTCGACCGCAGATAAATACACTGAACATTAATAGCAGTCTTAGAAGCGTTCTCGCAGGACATTTATTTCACATTATGTAAGGTAAGTGAAGCAATTAACAGGGCTACTTTAAAAGTAAATGTATAACACATACAAATAATTTTCATACAGTAGTAGCAATTAGATGTATTCTTTAACCCGTGCATGCAGCATTGTTTCCATAGTTCACCAAAATAAACGTAGTTTTAATTATAAGTATTGATTATGGAGAAATGTGGATAAATGCTTTACAGGTCATGCCGAGAGCTGACGCTTTTTTTTCCAGATGCAGAGAGATATTGGTGTCATGTCGTGCGCTGATGATTATTAACAATGAATAAATTATTATTTACTATGCAGAGAGATGACACGAGGTACAAAGGAGAGAGGAGAATGAAGATATTAGTATGTAAGGATTATAATTTAGTAATGGTTTATTTTGATAACAGCTGACACAGCGTAACGCAGCACTACGGATGGAGAAACCACATTAAATTGCTTACTATATGTATTTTGCTATTCGAAAAATTTTTTCTGGATTGAACATGATATCCTTTACATCAGATACATACACAGGAAAAACAGATCACACCAAATGTCAGCATACCGATTCGCACTCTACGTAAAACACAAATGTTTTCTCTTAAATAACAATGACAATGTGTGCTACACAACTCAGACATAATATATAGTTGACTGACAATATGACTCGTAACTGACGAACACCAGATTATGATTTATTTAGAGAGACAGAAAGTGACATAGTTTGTATAAAGGTACTCATCTATTTTATTTAAAATGTTGATGCCTAAATGCACTACTGAATTCCACTTACAGAAATATTTGTTTATGTTATTGACTGTCACGTAATGTAATATGTATTGTAGGCTGAATTCATTACAGATGGAAAATGCGTTTTTTATGTAATTCTTTAAAACTATAAACTTTTTCTACAGTCACACAAGGTGACATATTTTGTCCTTTTAAACGTAAAATAATAATACGGTAAAGATAATTTTTATTAGTACAGAGGAAAGAGATGATGTAAAATTTGGTAATAACGGTATCAACCATATCCGTGAACCTTTGGACAAAATGCTTACACCCGTACCTTAATTCCTGCGCATTCCCATGGTTATAGAGCACAAACAAAGTGAATAGTGACCCATGTTACTTCAATCTACGATGTTTTCCATACCAAGATGCACACCACAGTCATGATGTACGTCAATAGGTGCTTCCGTACCGAGATGCACACCATCACTACTGACGGACAATTGGAGTTGGAACTTGTACCTGATGTAGCTGCGGCAACTCAGGCAATTCGATGGTTAACTTAGTGTTTGGTTACACTAAAACTATGGATCAAAGAGACGACGGAATCACATGGCGAATCCTGGTGTTGTGCTATGTGAGGGAAAGAAACGGACTTTTCAGTGCATTCACAGACAGTTTCCAGTGCTTTGACCATGCTATCCAATTCCTTTATTTCCCTTCCTTGAATATGGTACCAATAGATGCCAATTTATAATGAAACATAAGCTATGTTCAAAGTTTTCCATCCATTATTATTAGAAATATAAATAACATTTACTACCTGATGTACACTTCAACTTACTGACTCATATTATTTGTATATTTTGATGTATACTCTTTTGAATATTCTCTTTGTTAGACTTAGGAAAACAAATTCTTATGACAGTATATGTATGTGCATTGTTGAAAGAAATATTCTATCATTAACTTACTTTTTGCTACACATATTTCTATAATCAAATTTTCTACTTACGTCAAGCCCAAATGACTTAATGACGTAGGAAAATTTTAAGGAAACCCAGTGGAGGGTTATGTAAGACATGTATATTTCTATTGTTTATTGTCAAAGCAAAATTTATGAAAGATGTTTATATTTTATTAATAGGATTAAGTAGGAACAATTAATATTTGTCATGTTGGAAATAATTGTGGTAGCAGGGAATGTCTGCACCAAAGTATTGTTGACAAGAGAGACCGCAAATTCATATAATTTTAAAAAGGGCGGGAGAAACCGCGTACGGATATATTTTAAGGAAAGAGCGGGAAAGTCCGCGCATTGATACATTTTGTAATGGTAGCAGTGATTGGCTGCACCAGAAAGCATTGTTGGCAGGAGAAACGGCACTTTAGCGTTCGTAGGAAGTCAGTAGTAAGCGAGAAGTGAAGCGAGTCGGTAGCAGGTCTGAAGCGAGAGGTTGAGAGGAGTGGTGATCCTGCCAGCCACTAGCTATGATTTACAAGAGATTATAAACGGATGTACAGAGACATCAGCTAACTGTTATAATAAGAGGAACTAATATTATTGAATTAATTTTTTGAGAAACTCATGACTACTGAAGGTATGTTTGCGCATTGCTGGTTATAAGATTATTGTAAAAAGTAAGTTCCATTTGAACTTTTGCCAGCAATATTGCATTTCCAATTATAATCCATCCCAAGAACCATCAACAATAAAATTTTGCAAAGTTTTACGTTGATGGTTTTTGGGATGGATTATAATTAGAAATGCAATATTGCTGGCAAAAGTTAATTATATTCTGAATGAAATGATTTTACAAACGTTCAAATGGTACTTACTTTTTACAATAATTTTACAACTAGCAATGCGCAAACATACCTTCAGTACCCTGGCCCTTCTGACCCAGTCAGACCCCAGTTCTCGCCATCATAGTCCTGATAAGAGGCCGTTTGGTAATTTTCACTGCTTGAAAAAATTTCTTAGCTCGAGAAATGCCACTGCAGAGTATGAAGTTGGCAGAGAAATCTGTTATTACTATTACTATAATTTTGTTCATACAACTGCTGTGACATGTGCTTGCACGAAATATTTAATGTGCTTTGTTCATTTTATAAGCAGTTACACAAAGAGCTGCAATTATGAAGGCTATTCGGAAAGTAAGGTCCGATCGGTTGCGAAATGGAAATCACAGTAAAAATTAAAAATATCTTATTTCCAACAGTTTGCTACACCTTCCAGCTATTTCTCTACTTAGTCGTCGCTTCGAACTAGACATTTGCCGTTGTAGCAACTTCCCAATATCTTCGTCATACAAGGCAGACGCTTGTGTTTTCCGCCACTCGTCTGCGTTGGTCCGCAGTTTGTTGTCTGTGCCAAAATGTTGTCTTCATAGACAGCGTTTTTTCTGAATAGAGATGAACATTAGAGAGAGCCAAGTCCATGCTAATGCTGGGTGGTGGGACACTTCCTATCGATAACGCTGCAGCGGTGTCCTCGTTGCCCCTGCAGTGTGCGGCTGATAGGATAAGAAATATGATTAAGGAAATGCATGACAGGTACTTTATGTGGTATTCCATGATATCCGACGAAACCTCGCAGGAGGCATCCATGATTGGTGGGAGACATTCTTTTCTAGGCATCTTTACGTGTTCTCTGTGTGCTCAGAACTAAAAAGAGCGACGTGACGCGATCGACAGGCATACTTGAGACACTGTCCAACACATCGATGCAAAGCTCCGTCGGATATTCACTGTCGTATCCACTTCACGACATACCAGCCTTTACTTTCCGAATAGTCCTCGTGTATAGCTCTTCAATATCTAGGGAATAGTTACCAGATTAATGTCAGACATCTCAAAATATTCTTTTGTCACATTAAAACTAATTAATTTATTGTCGAAACCGTAACATGACAACACAATTCGCTCTGCATAACTTTATTTACTTTGCAACATAATACTAACGACCCTTGTAAAACGCTAAAACTGAATGTAAATGATAATTCAAAAGAAAAAGTGTGGTACTGTCTTTTGTTATATGTCATGATCCTTCTTCCCAGATGACTCAGTCGAAGTTATCCGTTTCAAGTAGTATATGCAGAAAAATGAAGCAAAATATCCACTGTATTCATTGCATTTAACTCAGATTCTAGCATTTTACGTGACTGAGGTTCACATTTTCGCTTCATTAGTTTAAATTTAATAGCGACTTAAGCAATGTAGAAAAATATTGCACAGTTAGAAACCTCACCTCCGACTCAGCGGCCCAAAGACCCTACTGTGGAACAGAAGTTTCTTGTACAGTCAACTTTATAACTCAAACACACTCTCATGTCTTACCAATAGGTTTCTTATTGAGAGATGTTTTTGTCAGGCATTAACCATCTAAATGCGGCAATATTCTGTTCCCAAACGGCTAGAAAACCAGTGTTAGTACTCTTAATATTTGGCGTAGCTGAAGAAATATAGTTGATTGTAAAAAGGTCTTAGTAAACAATGATTACACAAATACTAGGTAACAAAGGCTCACTGTCCAGATAGTAAGAGGCTTAAAACTGAAATCCATATCGTCTCATCCAGAATGATCATTTACACTCATAGCACTCCAAAAGTATTTTATCTAAGAGTACCACAATCTGTGTTTTGGTAAGTAGTATATACACGCCGTTTCTGGTGCAAAGAGCACCTTTTTTTAAAAATTCTCAGATTTAAAACAAAGATTTTAGTTTTGTTTCTTCCCCTATTTAAAATTTCTCTATTTCTGTGATTTAAATTTTCATTTATTTAAAAAAATCTAATAAATTTTTCTTCATAAATAATTTCTACAATATTGTGCTTATCTATACCACCAATCACCATTTTCATTTAATTAAAAATTAATAAATTATTCTCTATAAATAAGTTCTTCAAGAATGTGTGTATCTCAACGAACAAAAAATATTTCCATTTTATTTAAAAAATAAAAATCTAACATTTTTTCTTTATACATAAGCTGTCCAAGACTGTGTTTATTTATACCCAAACACGAAATTCTCATTTTATTTTAATAAATCTACTAAATTTTTCTCTTTATAAATACGTTCTGTCAAACCTCATCTTTCCATACCATAGATTGAAATTTTAATTAAAAACTCATTAATATATTTCTAATATAAACATTTTAATGTGTTTAAAACTCTAATTTTTTTCTATATAAATAAAAGTAAAGCAAAATGTATTCAAAAGCTGAGCTACTTCAAAGCTTAGAAAATCATTATAAAGAAACGAATGTTAAGTTATGCTGATTTAGAAAATTATTGAAAAGGAAAAGGTTGTTCACCTTAACTAGATAGGATCTATTGGAATTTATTGATTATTATAATATGAAAGTAATGAATTAGAGAGAACTAAGATATAAGAAATAAAAGACTTCAAACAATTTGAAAATTAAAAATATTTAAAAAAATTATTGTAAGCTTAATACAGAAAAATTAACCAAGCACAGTCTATATCATGTTAACAATATTCATAGTAACCATAAAGAATTGAATGAAAACTCTTTAAAATAACTTCATGAAGTCTGTAAAACAGAAATTTAAAAAAATTATTCGTAATTTAATAGATAACAATGAATCGATTTTATCAAAAGATCTGAGAACAATAACAATAATGATAACAAATTGAATAAAAAATCTTTAAAGGTACTTCATCAGATCTGTCAAATGTGAAATATAAAAAAATATTCTAAACTTAATAAACTGTAAATAAATTATATTATCATTAGATCTGAGTGTATTATTAATAATCACATTAATGAAACTATTTTCTGAGCTTATTGTAGATAAATATCAAGAAATTAAATAGAGGAACTATCTGAAAATTTTTTTTTAGTTACAATTTTCTGGGTGATGATCATTTTATTTAGATCACTCAAACAAATTAATATAAAAGTTTCTGTTTTCAAATCAAGATTAATAACTTATGAAATTAATAATGATTATAATATTATTGAATCACAAGAAACTTTTAATCAAATTAAAGAAGAAGTAATCACTAAAAATTAATAATCCTTTAATACAAAGAAGAGGGATCAAAGCTAACATGAAATTTTGTTCTCATTTTTAAAGACAAGCTGAATAACAAGAATTTAGTTTTTAATGAAATAATGAAGTGTTATTAAGAACAACTAATTTAGAAGATTATTATCAAATATCAACAAATAAACTTTTAACAGAAATGGTAGATAATCAAAGGGAAAAAATCTAGTTGATCTTTATTTTATATAAATAGCTTAGAATAAAAGTTAAAATACACAAACCAGTACCTGGTTCTACCTATATCAATTTACAAAAACAAATTAAAGATAAAGAAGCTGTAATTAATGTAAAAAGTACAGACCAAAAATGTTTTCTTCATTCAATAAAATCAACTTTACATCAAGTAGATAGTGATGGAGCAGGATTAGTAAATATAAAAATACTGGAGTAGAATGAGATGAAATTTTTGAGAAAGATGCTATTCAGTTAACAGATACACCAAAATTGGAAAAGAAGTCAAATATTTGTATTGGTGTTTACACATATGATGAAAAATTTATTGTATATCCTCTATAAAGTATAGAAAATAGACAAGAAAAATACAATGATATTTGGATTCGAGAAGAAAGTAATTCTCCTAACTGTTGGATAAAAACTCTATCTACATCAATTAGATCTAAATAAATTAAAAATGGACATCATATATATATATCCTTGTGGTATATGTTTAACTTATTTTTATTCACAAGGAATAATAAACAATCCCACAACGATTGTAACAAACATGTTTTGAAAAGATGTTAACACTCTGAAACGTCCCCTTTGAACAATTATACAGGACTGTCCTTAAACTGACACACAATATTTTTAGTGCAACGCAATCTGACTTTCAATAATCCCTACAAAAGAATGGCCCTGGCTAGCACTAACCTATACCTTTCACAAATCACTTACCTCACAAAAATCTTCGCTACTCAAACTACTGCAATACAGCGAGCGCCACTACTGCCAGCTAAATAAAAGATTCAAACTATGGAAGGCACTAACTACTGATAGGCATAGTTAGCAAATCAAAGATTTTAATAGAGGACAAACAATGTATTTACCTTAATAGTGTTGAAAAATCATAATATACATAGCAGTTCATGACATCCAGTCTTACAAATTTCAAAACTCCGCCATTTCTCTCCCCACATCCACCACTGCTGGCAGCTCACCTCCAACTGTGCAAGGCTACGCGCTGTTCACATCCAGCTGCCCAACACTACAATGGCAGACAACAATGCAAACTAGCCACAGACTGCACACAGCACAGCCAGTGATTTTCATACAGAGCGCTACATAACGTTGCCAATAAGAAAACATAAACAGCCTAATTACATAGCCCCCATGCTCCCCGCAAAAAATTTTACAAATGGTTTTGGGCAGTGGCCAATAATGATTTGTTAAAATTTTTCATAATTACAATAACAAAGATATCAAATGCACACACTTATTGACACAGTGTTGGTCAAAAACTAAAATTTTCTCACAGTCCATAAAGACAGTCCTGATCATTCATCACAGTAAAATTGCAGTGTTTTTCTCAAAGTCTGAGCAGCAAAAGAAAATGCACACGGAAGTAGTGGATTTCCATGCAGTCTTGAAGAAGTAGTGTTGTCCTTCCAATGGAAAGACAGTGCTGACTCTCGACATGCAGACAGGTAATGGGCCACAACAGAGCAAACACACAGCAGAGTCAATCGACGTTGTGAAGAATATTGGCAGGTAGGTCATCACAGAGTAGACCCATTGTATTCCTGGTAGAGATTATGGTATTGGTGGACCACCAGAGGTGCAGACCCACTGTAGTCCTGGTAGAGATTGTGGTATTGGTGGGCCACCAGAGGTGCAGACCCACTGCAGTCCTTGTAGAAATAATGGTTTTGGTGGGTCATCAAAGATGCAGACCCACTGTAGTCCTTGTAGAGATGGCCAGCAGCCATCTGTTGTGACTGTGCAGGTGCACAATCACCATTGAAGAGTGTTGCGGATAATGTAGCAAGTCCATAACCACCACTTGTGCACTCACAAAGTTTTTGGAATTATCCTTAGAACCAGCAATGCTGTTATCCAGTCCCTTGCTGAATTATTAACACACGTGCAAACACTAACAGTGCCTACTTCTCACATATTGTCCACATACTATGACCAACAGAAACGTGTGCAGTGAAACGGAATGTACAAGTTAATAATATGATGAACTGGTGTCAATTACAATTTTATAACATAAGAATACAATTACAAAGGTACAAAATATATCGTTAAAGAACATAACAATACAGATAACATTTGTAGTACAAGCTTTACAAAAGAATAGAAATAACATATACATCAGTGTTACAGGAATTATGACATAAGTACATACATAAAAGATCAGAATAACTTTCGAAACATCAACTTCACACATGAGCATTAAAACAGAACAGAATAAATAATGTCTAAACATCTTTACAAAGAAAATAACATCTTATCAGAAAAATTCTACAACATAACTCTTATTAGCTAAACACATTAAGACAGGAAAAACACAAATTCACATAGTGTAATAACACACAAATACAAGACAGGGTTTGCTTTCAGTGTGACATTTGGTACTGCAGTCCACCCCAAAACTTCATTCCATATATCTTTCCTCTTATTTCAACATTTGTTTCCACCAAAAAAATTCTATCCAAGCATGCTTTCTGTATTTATATGTTCACACATTCCTTACCTCATTATTTATTTTCCATTATCTTACCTCATTATTTATTTCCAAGAAAATCCTACCTAAACCTGTTGTCCCTAAACCCTACTTTTTTGGTTCACATCCTTTTTCAAAATACTTTTTTGGCCAAACCATTGTCTTATAGCTTCTCAATGCATTTCTTCCAATTCATCACAACTTGTTCTCTTATATGGCCTACCCCATCTTAAGCTAACTTAAATCTACTGAGCTCAGATGCTAAACTAAGGGAAGAGGCAATGCAGCAGCACAAAACAATTAACACAAACAGCAATGACAAAAAAATGCAAATTGGCAAAGCAAGCACCAATATTACAACTAATATAAGGCAATGAGCAGCAAACAAGAAAAATAAATCAGTAGTAAAACTGGTTTAACAGACTACTGTAAAGTGAAATTTAGTAGCACTATGCCTGGCAAACAGTAGCAGCAAATGCAATAACTTATATCTAAACATGACATACACAAGCAGAAAAAATATTACAGTAAAAATGGCCATGTTTAATACCTATGTCACATCTTAACACTAGAGTGATGCATCACAAAAACTTACTCTGCAAGAAAGTTACCAAGTCAATAAAAAAAATCATTTATGCAATTTCTGTGAAGGGAAATGTCTGTTTGTGCTCTCTTTTCTAAGAAAGTATATCATAAACGTATTCTTTACTGGGTCTGTAGACAGAAAATAGTGATATTAGTACATCTATTAAATTTTATAATAACCAATGCTGCAGTGCAGCTAGAAACTAGATATTAAAGAAAATGAGCAAATATGTACAATGGAAGGCATGAAACATCATTCATTAGCCATATGGCATTTCAGAAGGTAGTAAAAAAAATCTCTCAACTAGAAAGACAGTAGTCGTAATCTGGTGTATAGGCATAAAAATATTTCTCATCATTTCATTACGCACTTCAGTAAATATCATAAATTAAGAGCTACACAATGTTATCATATGTTTTCAAGTTTGAATGTGTCATATATGCGATTCTTTCTACAAAGGAATGTCAATAGCGAGGATAATGGCCCCTTTTTTTTCCACCTGTGCCTCCGAAAGGCACACACTAATGGCTTTTTTCCAGGCGACTGTCATGCAGCTAGATGCTTTCAGTGACCTACCTTCCTTACCGAAATACTTACGATATCGGTTTCCGATACAGTGACAGTTTGATACAAATAAAATTTCCCTGGTCGAAATATTTGCGTTACGAATCTGTAGAAACAAAATCCTATAAATATAACAGTGTGTAAAAAATGTTCGGTGGCATTGTGATACATTCACGCATGTACACACATTTCATAACTCTTAAAGTATGATTCTTGGTTTCCAACATCCTTTTTCACAAACCAGAGTCCCTAACTTCTATTCATTATTCATAAACATATAAACACGTAATCACATTCCTCATATACGGTAGCATCAGCTTATTGATCATAAACATACCTCAGCGGCATAATACACAATGTCATCGCAATAATAACATCATAAAACCTCAGCCAAATCTCAAAATCCTCGTAGCTTCGTCCAATAATTTCCAAACCTAAAAAAATATTCTCTGCCCATTTCAATAGTGTCATCTGCCTTAAACGTACTTTAAAAATCATGATCTCATACGAAATACATCATTCAAAGCTCTCATAGTATCACAATGGTTCTGAAAAAATATGAAGAGTTCACAAAGTACATAAAGTTTCATAAGTGTGAAGTTATCCTACTGTGTAATTGTGTAAACATCTGTCACTGATGTCGTAAAAAAAGAGTTTGTTTCTCTGTTAAACAATCGGGTAGCTGTGTAATTCTGTGTTGGAGAAATATGGTACCGATGTGTAAAGTTGTATAAGCAAATACCATATTAGCTGGGGCTCCTTGTGTTTGCCAAACACATGATACACAAAGTAAGCGTGTACCCCCCTGAGGATTAATGTAATTATACCCTGAGGTGTTACAGATTACAGCAATGGAATGAAATGTATCACGGAAAAATTTCTTTGTAATTCAAAAATCTTGAAAAATAAGTGGTTCAAGTACATAATTAATCACTCAAATGCGTGTCCTGTAGCGCTAAATGTGCGTCTTGCTGTAAGATAATCTCTGTGGAAGTGTCGTAGTTATTGTCCTCCGAAAGCTAAGTTCTGCAGAAGCCAATGTACTTACCTCATGATAAACAAAAGTGAAATGCTTTGCGTATAGATATCTTAGTTATTACGCTTATTGCTGTGATGAAGAAAGTACTGTGCTGTAACGTATTGTTGTGCTACGAAAAAGGCAGTCTCATTGTAGCTATACCACAAAAGTTACTACTAAAACATGTTTTACTTTCCAGAATAATACAGAAAAACTGTGCAGATATAAAACAGAAACACTGCAAAAGCAACATTGTAAATTGTCACTCATTAGTAGCGTCGTGATAAAATCGTGTAGCTGTCACATAAACTAACCACTGTGTCATCTGGTATCTCATTGAAAGTACTTTAAATCCAGAATGTATTTTCAAGTAAACCAAAATGTTGCATTAAAATCTCATTAGCAGTACCAGTATATGCTCCGAGTATGTAAGCCTTATAGTCGCTACGTAATCGTGCAACTAACAAGCAAGAACGTACACACACAATAACGCTGTGACATATGTTCAGTATAACAATGCATTCGTAATTTCTGTTTAAATAAGTTCTCATGGTTCCTGATTGGATATTTAACTTCAAACATTGTTGCATGGTAACAGTTTCTAAGTCTGACAATGCATACTAGAAATGTGAAGTAAAACGTTTTATGGCAAAGACAAAGTTAAAAAGCAGATTATCTCTCAATAAACGGTTTTACATGTGAAATGTGGTGTAAACCTTTACTCTTCCTAGTACGCAGAGTTTCAACTTCAACACAATTATCATGTGGTATATGTCGGATTCTGTAAGGTCCATTGTAAACTAGAAAGAATTTGTGACTCAAGTGTTTCTTCTTATGTGACAATGAATGAGCTTTAATGAGAACTTTCTGACCAATATATAATTTCTTTGCATTTGCTTTACCGTGTACTTTTCTCCTTTTGTCTGCTGCAGATTTTATATTTTTAAGAGGCAAATCAATTATGTCTTTGTGTCGAAGTTTACGTGTATTCGGGAAAGGTACAAGCTCTCTGACTCTGTTCGGTGGTTCTTCATTCTTCAGTACAAGAGTAGCTGGTAAAGCAGTGGAATCATGAGGCATTTTAGTCAGCACATTTTGAAATAAGTGTAAATATCTGTCCCAATGCTGATGCTTTCTGTGACAGTAAAGTCTGCAAAGCTTACTGATTTCTTTCATAATCCGTTCAGACGGGTTACAATGTGGTGAGTACAAAACCAGGTTTGATTTTATGATTCCGAAGCATGGGTGACCAAACAGCAGATCTGAATTGCAGTCCGTTATCTGAAATGACTGTAGCAACGTGGCCAACTTCACGTAAGAAATTTTTAACAAAGGCGTTGGATTCAGACCGTCCAGTGGCTTTACGTAACGGAGTGAAAGAAACAAATTTTGAAGTAAGTTCAACAGCGACTAGAACATACGAAAATACATTCGATGTTCTGACAAGGGGTCCCAAGAGATCAACAGCAGCAAATTCTTTTAATTTGGAAGGAATAATAGGAAACAACTGAGCACGATGTGAGATAGTAGATGGTTTCACCTTTTGACAAAGTTTACAAATAGACAAGACTCTTCGAATTCTCTTTTCCATATTGTTAAAATAACAAGTCGTTCGAAGAATATGATAACATTTTCGTGGACCAAAATGTGCGTAGCTGAAATGAATGTACCAAATGAGCTTATTAACAAAATTGTCTGGAATGCAAAGTACCCATAGCTTGTCATCAACAGTGCAGCGTTTGAAGAGTATGTTGTTTCTAACAAGATAATAATGCCGAATCTGAGTGTGTTTCTTTTCATGCCATTTACTTTTGATGTCTTTCCAAATCGGATCTTTATCTTGTTCATGAGCAATGTCCTTTAAAGATGTGGTGATGAAGTTTTCAAAACGCGACTTTCTGAGTGTAAAGAATACTGAATTTTTTCTCGAGGTTGCCTTCTGTGTTACTTTTCTCAAGCCCAGCCGGTGCACGTGACAGCGCGTCCGCAACAATGTTCTCCTTGCCGGGAATGTAGAGTATTATGAAGTGGAATTCTTGCAGAAATAATGCCCAACGTTTTAACCTGTCATGATTTAATTTTGAAGACATAAGAAATTGTAATGCACGATGATCACTGTATACTTTTACGTGCTTACCAGAAAGAAAGAAACGGAATTTGTTTAATGCCCAAACGATAGCTAAAGCTTCTAATTCAGTAACGGAGTAATTTTTCAGATTTTGTTAGCACTCAGCTAGCAAAAGCAATGGTTTTCTGAACAGTAGTGTCATTTTCTGTGGCTTCTTGAAATAAATGGGCACCAAGACCGACTTTAGAAGAATCCGTGCTAAGGCAGAAATCTTGTGACAGATCTGGATGAGCAAGTACTGGCGCGTTAAGTAGCGATTCTTTCAAAAAATTGAATTCCAACTGTGCTTGTTCGTCCCAGTTCAAAACAATGTTTTTTCCAGCGAGAGAACAAAGTTTTGGTGTTACTAGAATTTGCATATTCAGAAAACGACGGTAAAAATTTACGAGACCTAGAAAACTGCGGACTTGTTTTTTTGTGGATGGACCTGGAATGGCTCTGATTGCTTCTAACTTTTCAGGATCCGGCTGAATGCCTTCAGAAGAAATAATATGTCCCAAAAACTTCACCTTTGTCCTACCGAATTCAGACTTTTCCAAGTTAACTGTAATTCCAGATTCTGCAAAAATATGTAACACACTGTTGAGGATGCGACTGTGTTGTTCCCATGAGGCTTCTGCTATCAGAATATCGTCCACATATAAGGTGATGTGACGTTTTAAGAACTCTGGTAATATGGAATTTAGCCCACGAATGAATGCTGCCGAAGAAATGTTCAAACCAAAAGGAAGTTTCCGAAACTGATAACAAACGCCGAAACAAAGGAAAGCTGTGTATTTTCTACATTCTGGATGAAGTTCGATCTGATAAAAGCTGGATCTGAGACAACACTTTTACACCATTAAAATTTTGAAGAAGTTCTTCTAACGTTTGCGGCCTTTCTGTTTCAGGAATGATGATAGTATAGACTTGTCTCGAATCTAAGACAAGACTGATCGATCCATTTTTCTTCTCAACAACATGTAATGGATTGTTGTACGAGCTTACTGCAGGCTCAATAATGCCCTCGTCAAGCATAGATTGTATTTCTGTTCCAACACGGTCCCTATAATGTGCTGGAATTACGTATGGTCTAACACAAAATTTAGTATGCTCATGAACACGAAATTGGTATTGAAATCCCTTTATTGTTCCTGTTTTGTGGGTAAAAACTGTGGAATGTGCTTGTAAAATTTCAAAAAGGTCTTGCCTATCACTGTCACTACAATTTTCAATTGTCTGAATTTTATTCTGAATTAACTCATTAGTATCAAATGCGCCGTCGATATCATCCCTGTCAGTACTTGCGGAGTGATTGTTAGTGTCCGTCGAAAATTCCGAACTGTTGTCTAACAGGAGGTAAAGCCGATTAATTTCTTCGTCATGGTTTGAGAGCCAATCTTCAAATTTCAAAGCTATTGACCTACCTTCTTTCTCTAAACTTATTTCAGCATCGTGAAAGTTTAAGATTACTTTGTATTCATTCAAAAAGTCTACTCCCAATATAATTTCCGTCGACAATAATGGAACAATAAGAAAGTTCATAGAGAACCTGTGACTTTGGCAAGAGAATTCTAAGTTGGTTTGTTGGCGTACATCTACACTTTTTCCAAAGATTGCACCTTGTAATTTAATCTTACGTAACGGAAGTGTGGGACAATCGTTCGATTTCTTGCATTTGGTAAAGGCTGTTTCACTAATTACTGAAATGGGACTGCCAGAGTCAAGTACTGCCGTAAATTTTACGTCATTTACTGTAATGTGAATCACAGGATATGCAATGTTGTTATGTTTTACGTCGTGCTCCTGGAGTAAGATGTCCCGAATGTCTTCCATTTTTACGTAATTACTAGCTACGGCAGCTGCATCGTCAGTTTCATAAGTACGTTTTGTGGCTGCCAGCGGTATGAGTCATTGCCTATTGTGTCTTTGTTGGCGCGCGTCGTTATTGGGATTTGGAGACCTAACTTCTACAAATTCACCTTGTCGAGAGGGCCCTGCTCTGTTTGAATCCCGCCAGTTCTGATGCAATTCAGGTCTGTCGTTACGATCATATCGTCTGTCGTCATGTCGGTAGATTCCGTAGTTTCTTTCTTGTCGGTCACGTGGTGGAGAATTTCTCCCTGAATTATCACTGCACGGTGGTCCATTGCGTCTGAAGTAATTCTGTCTCCCTTGATAATAAGTCATAATATATATATATCAGTTCATGAAATCGAGTCTTACAAATTTACTGTATCTGATGGACACACGTCCAGATCATCCGCTCTCAAAACTCCGCCATTTCTCTTCCCACATCCACCACTGCTGGCGGCTCACCTCCAACTGCGCATCGCTACGTGCTGTTCACATCCAGCTGCCCAACACTACAATGGCAGACAACAATGCAAACTAGCCAGAGACTGCACACAGCACAGCCAGTGATTTTCATACAGAACGCTACGTAACATTGCCAATAAGAAAACATAAACAGCCTACTTACAACTTGACAAGCAAATCACGATAAAGCTTATATTAATAAACACCAAAGAAGTATTCTATTATCATTTAGTTGTTACGTTAGATATTCTAAGGGTGATTATAAAACTCCTGTTATGTACAATGGCAAAAATGCAAAAAAATAATTCGCTTAAATATTATAACAGGAACCTAGCGATATGACGAAAATGTCCCAGTTACAACGACAAATGAATATAAAATAACTTTCAAAAATTCAAAACATTTTTAATGGTGAAAAAAATTAACTAAATGAGAAGAAGTAAGAGATCATTGTGCTATCGAGAAAGTGCTAACAGAGATTTTCATTTAATTATGAATATCGAAATTTTATTTCAGTTCATGTTCATAATTTAAGAATTTACGATTTTCTTTTCTCTATCAAAGAAATATCCATAGCTAACCAAGATATTAATGCTATTTCGAATATTGAATAAAAAGCATTTCTTTTAGTAAAATGGTTGAAAGTGGTTTAACATTGAGACTTTTAGATACATTTAAATTTATGCCCTCAAGTACTGATAAATTATAATCTAATCTTACGAAATAACTATTTAGAGAAATGACAATGTATTTTAAAGGTAAACAACTAAATTTAATGATTACAAAAAGAATTTATCGTTATGAATATACGAATTGTGATGAAAAATTAAAAGAAACAAATTTACCTAATAAATAATATTTTTATCCTAGCCTTAATAAATCAAACTTTTTAGATGAAGATTATAATAACGCAAAACTAGTTTGGAAAAAATTCAGTGTAAATAATTGGATTAATGTACAATATTATGTAATAAATCAGATGTTCCAATACTATCATATATTTTTGAAAATTTTAGAGATATATATAGTAAATCATCCCCCCCATGAACCATGGACCTTGCCATTCGTGGGGAGGCTTGCGTGCCTCAGCGATACAGATAGCCGTACCATAGGTGCAACCACAACAGAGGGGTATCTGTTGAGAGGCCAGACATACGTGTGGTTCCTGAAGAGGGGCAGCAGCCTTTTCCATAGTTGCAAGGGCAACAGTCTGGATGATTGACTGATCTGGCCTTGTAACAATAACCAAAACGGCCTTGCTGTGCTGGTACTGCGAACGGCTGAAAGCAAGGGGAAACTACGGCCGTAATTTTTCCCGAGGGCATACAGCTTTACTGTGTGAATAAATGATGATGGCGTCCTCTTGGGTAAAATATTCCAGAGGTAAAATAGTCCCCCATTCGGATCTCCGTGCGGGGACTACTCAAGAGGATGTCGTTATCAGGAGAAAGAAAACTGGCGTCATATGGATCAGAGTGTGGAATGTCTGATCCCTTAATCGAGCAGATAGGTTAGAAAATTTAAAAAGGGAAATGGATAGGTTAAAGTTAGATATAGTAGGAATTAGTGAATTTCGGTGGCAGGAGGAACAAGACTTCTGGTCAGGTGACTACAGGGTTATAAACACAAAATCAAATAGGGGTAAAGCAGGAGTAGGTTTAATAATGAATAGCAAACTAGGTATGCGGGTAAGCTACTACAAACAGCATACTGAACGCATTATTGTGGCCAAGATAGATACGAAGCCCACACCTACTACAGTAGTACAAGTTTATACGCCAACTAGCTCTGCAAATAACGAAGAAATTTAAGAAATGTATGATGAAATAAAAAAATTATTCAGATAGTGAAGGGAGACGAAAATTTAATAGTCATGGGTGACTGGAATTCGAGTGTAGGAAAAGGGAGAGAAGGAAACGTAGTAGGTGAATATGGATTGGGGCTAACAAATGAAAGAGGAAGCCGCCTGGTAGAATTTTGCACAGAGCACAACGTAATCATAGGTAACACTTGGTTTAAGAATCACGAAAGAAGGTTGTATACATGGAAGAACCCTGGAGATACTAAAAGGTATCAGATAGATTATATAATGGTAAGACAGAGATTTAGGATCCAGGTTTTAAATTGTAAGACATTTCCAGGGGCAGATGTGGACTCTGACCACAATCTATTGGTTATGACCTGTAGATTAAAACTGAAGAAACTCCAAAAGGTGGGAATTTAAGGAGATGGGACCTGGATAAACTGACTAAACCAGAGGTTGTACAGAGTTTCAGGGAGAGCATAAGGGAACGATTGACAGGAATGGGGGAAAGAAATACAGTAGAAGAAGAATGGGTGGCTCAGAGGGATGAAATAGTGAAGGCAGCAGAGGATCAAGTAGGTAAAAAGACGAGGGCTACTAGAAATCCTTGGGTAACAGAAAAAGTTTTGAATATAATTGATGAAAGGAGAAAATGTAAAAATGCAATAAATGAAACAGGCAAACAGGAATACAAACGCCTCAGAAATGAGATCGACAGGAAGTGCAAAATGGCTAAGCAGGGATGGCTAGAGGACAAATGTAAGGAAGTAGAGGCTTATCTCACTAGGAGTAAGATAGATACTGCCTACAGGAAAATTAAAAAGACCTTTGGAGATAAGAGAACGACTTGTACGAACATCAAGAGCTCAGATGGAAACACAGTTCTAAGCAAAGAAGGGAAAGCAGAAAGATGGAAGGAGTATAGAGAGTGTCTATACAAGGGCGATGTACTTGAGGACAATATTATGGAAATGGAAGAGGATATAGACGAAGATGAAATGTGAGATACGATACTGCGTGAAGAGTTTAATAGAGCACTGAAAGACCGGAGTCGAAACAAGGCCCCCAGAGTAGACAACATTCCATTGGAACTACTGATGGCCTTCGGAGAGCCAGTCCTGGCAAAACTCCACCATCTAGTGAGCAAGATGTATGAAACAAGAGAAATACCCTCAGACTTCTAGAAGAATATAATAATTCCAATCCCAAAGAAAGGAGGTGTTAACAGATGTGAAAATTACCGAACTATCAGTTTAATAAGTCACAGCTGCAAAATACTAACACGAATTCTTTACAGACGAATGGAAAAACTAGTAGAAGCCGACCTCGAGGAAAATCAGTTTGGATTCCGTAGAAGTACTGGAACACGTGAGGCAATACTGACCTTACGACGTATCTATGAAGAAATATTAAGGAAAGGCAAACCTACGTATCTAGCATTTGTAGACTTAGAGAAATCTTTTGACAATGTTGACTGGAATACTCTCTTTCAAATTCTAAAGGTGGCAGGGTAAAATACAGGGAGCGAAAGGCTATTTACAATTTGTACAGAAACCAGATGGCAGTTATAAGAGTCGAGGGACATGAAAGGGAAGCAGTGGTTGGGAAGGGAGTAAGACAGGGTTGTAGCCTCTCCCCGATGTTGATCATTCTGTATATTGAACATCAGTAAAGGAAACAAAAGAAAAATTTGGAGTAGGTATAAAAATCCATGGAGAAGAAATAAAAACTTTGAGGTTCGCCGATGACATTGTAATTCTGTCAGAGACAGCAAAGGACTTGGAAGAGCAGTTGAATGGAATGGACAGTGTCTTGAAAGGAGGATATAAGATGAACATCAACAAAAGCAAAACGAGGATAATGGAATGTAGTCGAATTAAGTCGGGCGATGCTGAGGGAATTAGATTAGGAAATGAGACACTTAAAGTAGTAAAGGAGTTTTGCTGTTTGAGGAGCAAAATAACTGATGATGGTCGAAGTAGAGAGGATATAAAATGTAGACTGGCAATGGCAAGGAAATCGTTTCTGAAGAAGAGAAATTTGTTAACATCGAGTATAGATTTAAGTGTCAGGAAGTCATTTCTGAAAGTATTTGTATGGAGTGTAGCCATGTATGGAAGTGAAACATGGACGATAAATAGTTTGGACAAGAAGAGAATAGAATCTTTCGAAATGTGGTGCTACAGAAGAATGCTAAAGATTAGATGGGTAGATCACATAACTAATGAGGAAGTATTGAATAGGATTGGGGAGAAGAGAAGTTTGTGGCACAACTTGACCAGAAGAAGGGATCGGTTGGTAGGACATGTTCTGAGGCATCAAGGGTCACCAATTTTGTATTGGAGGGCAGCGTGGAGGGTAAAAATCGTAGAGGGAGACCAAGAGATGAATACACTAAGCAGATTCAGAAGGATGTAGGTTGCTGTAGGTACTGGGAGATGAAGAAGCTTGCACAGGATGGAGTAGCATGGAGAGCTGCATAAAACCAGTCTCAGGACTGAAGACCACAACAACAACATAGTAAATCATATAAACTCGCTCCGTCTCGTTATTTTACAGGGCCTGGTTTACCTTGGGATTCGAAGTTTTAAATGGCAAAAGCTGAATTAGATTGATTAGATAATTATAATACGATTTTACTTCTTGAAAAATCAATTCGAGGTGGTACTTCTCCAAGTTTTAGACGATCGACTAAGTCAAATAATCAAGAAATGAAAAATTTTGAGCTAGGAAAACAATAAAATTATATTGCGATTTAGACATATATAATTTACACAGTTATGTCATCTCTAAATCTTTACCACTAACAAAATTGTAACAATAACCAAAACGGCCTTGCTCTGCCGGTACTGCGAACAGCTGAAAGCGAGGGGAAACTATGGCCGTAATTTTTCCTGAGGGTATGCGGCTTTACTATATGATTAAATGATGATGGCGTCCTCTTGGGTAAAATATTCCAGAGGTAAAATAGTCCCCCATTCGGATCTCCGTGCGGGGACTACTCAAGAGGATGTCGTTATCAGGAGAAAGAAAACTGGCGTTCTATGGATCGGAGCGTGGAATGTCAGATCCCTTAATCGGGCGGGTAGGTTAGAAAATTTAAAAAGGGAAATGGATAGTTTAAAGTTAGATATAGTGGGAGTTAGTGAAGTTCGGTGGCAGGAGGAACCAGACTTCTGGTCAGGTGACTACAGGGTTATAAACACAAAATCAAATAGGGGTAAAGCAGGAGTAGGTTTAATAATGAATAGCAAAATAGGTATGTGGGTAAGCTACTACAAACAGCATACTGAACACATTATTGTGGCCAAGATAGATACGAAGCCCACACCTACTACAGTAGTACAAGTTTATATGCCAACTAGCTCTGCAAATGACGAAGAAATTTAAGAAAAGTATGATGAAATAAAAGAAATTATTCAGATAGTCAAGGGAGACGAATATTTAATAGTCATGGGTGACTGGAATTCGAGTGTAGGAAATGGGAGAGAAGGAAACGTAGTAGGTGAATATGGATTGGGGCTAACAAATGAAAGAGGAAGCCGCCTGGTAGAATTTTGCACAGAGCACAACGTAATCATAGCTAACACTTGGTTTAAGAATCATGAAAGAAGGTTGTATACATGGAAGAACCCTGGAGACACTAAAAGGTATCAGATAGATTATATAATGGTAAGACAGAGATTTAGGATCCAGGTTTCAAATTGTAAGACATTTCCAGGGGCAGATGTGGACTCTGACCACAATCTATTGGTTATGACCTGTAGATTAAAACTGAAGAAACTCCAAAAGATGGGAATTTAAGGAGATGGGACCTGGATAAACTGACTAAACCAGAGGTTGTACAGAGTTTCAGGGAGAGGATAAGGGAACGACTGACAGGAATGGGGGAAAGAAATACAGTAGAAGAAGAATAGGTAGCTCAGAGGGATGAAGTAGTGAAGGCAGCAGAGGATCAAGTAGGTAAAAAGACGAGGGCTACTAGAAATCCTTGGGTAACAGAAAAAGTTTTGAATATAATTGATGAAAGGAGAAAATATAAAAATGCAATAAATGAAACAGGCAAACAGGAATACAAACGTCTCAAAAATGAGATCGACAGGAAGTGCAAAATGGATAAGCAGGGATGGCTAGAGGACAAATGTAAGGAAGTAGAGGCTTATCTCACTAGGGGTAAGATAGATACTGCCTACAGGAAAATTAAAAAGACCTTCGGAGATAAGAGAACGACTTGTATGAACATCAAGAGCTCAGATGGAAACCCAGGTCTAAGCAAAGAAGGGAAAGCAGAAAGATGGAAGGAGTATAGAGAGTGTCTATACAAGGGCGATGTACTTGAGGACAATATTATGGAAATGGAAGAGGATGTAGACGAAGATGAAATGTGAGATACGATACTGCGTGAAGAGTTTAATAGAGCACTGAAAGACCTGAGCCGAAACAAGGCCCCCGGAGTAGACAACATTCCATTGGAACTACTGATGGCCTTCGGAGAGCCAGTCCTGGCAAAACTCCACCATCTAGTGAGCAAGATGTATGAAACAAGAGAAATACCCTCAGACTTCAAGAAGAATATAATAATTCCAATCCCAAAGAAAGGAGGTGTTAACAGATGTGAAAATTACCGAACAATCAGTTTAATAAGCCACAGCTACAAAATACTAACACGAATTCTTTACAGACGAATGGAAAAACTAGTAGAAGCCGACCTCGGGGAAGATCAGTTTGGATTCCGTAGAAGTACTGGAACACGTGAGGCAATACTGACCTTACAACGTATCTTAGGAGAAAGATTAAGGAAAGGCAAACCTACTTTTCTAGCATTTGTAGACTTAGTGAAAGCTTTTGACAATGTTGACTGGAATACTCTCCTCCAAATTATAAAGGTGGCAGGGGTAAAATACATGGAGCAAAAGGCTATTTACGATTTGTACTGAAACCAGATGGCAGTTATAAGAGTCGAGGGACATGAAAGGGAAGCAGTGGTTGGGAAGGGAGTAAGACAGGGTTGTAGCCTCTCTCCAATGTTATTCAATCTGTATATTGAGCAAGCAGTAAGGGAAACAAAAGAAAAATTCGGAGTAGGTATAAAAATCCATGGAGAAGAAATAAAAACTTTGAGGTTCGCCGATGACATTGTAATTCTGTCAGAGACAGCAAAGGACTAGAAAGAGCAGTTGAATGGAATGGACAGTGTCTTTAGAGGAGTATATAAGATGAACATCAACAAAAGCAAAACGAGGATGATGGAATGTAGTCGAATTA